>NC_031979.2:16098539-16326441 GCF_001858045.2 Oreochromis niloticus
ACTGGCTCCTTTTAACATGCAGGAGCAGCAGCAGCTGAGACTCCTGAGACCCCTGAGACCCCTGCAGATGTCACAGCTTGTCACTCTTTTTCACCCAATAGGCAGGGATTATACTTTCCACAAGTCTGCTAGGGTTCACTTGGGTCCCGCTGATACAGATTTCATCATCAGATGGTTAACATGAGGGTCCCCTCGGACGTTTGCATACTTCCCTGTTTTTTTGTTTGTTTTCTGTGACTCCCCGCGTTACTGCTGAGGCTGCATCTGTCAGTCCAACTGGCGCTCTGTCTTTCCATCCCTTATAAATATTTGAGTTCCTTTGCTTTATGTTCGAGAACATAAAATTTGAACACAACAATTCAATTTTATTTTAGCAGCAATTGAAATAAATCAAGTCTATCTTGATAATGGTCAAAATATGTTTTTAAATATTCGTTTCACATGCCACATAAGAAATATGATCAACAAGCTGTGAGATTTAATGGTTTTGTTGTATGTTTGTTTTATTAGCTTAGAAAAAGTGAAGGCTGCCTCCCTGACAGAGTTTCTTTTTGTTCTTCCCTATGTTGACATATATTAATTGTTTACCAAAAGTGTGGCGGAGGAGAGCAGTAAAGCTCGAGGCCCTGCCGGCATGCGGACCTTTGAGCAATCTGGGAAATCTCAAAAAACTGTGAAGTCAATGATTGAGACAAAGGGTGGGGACAAAGGCAAGGAACAGGGTGGCAAGAAGAATAAAAATGCCAAAAAGGAGGGTAAGTGGTCTCTTCTGGTTATAAAAAGCAAAATCTAAATGGATAAGGGTAACATGATTTCAGACTCAGTTGACTCTAATCCTTTCCAGCTCCTGCAGCTCAGCCTGCCAAAGGGGATCAAGACAAGGCCTCACCCTCTGGCCAGAAGATGGTGGAGAATGGTAACCAGAGCTTGACTGCAGAGGAGATCTTGCAAAAGAACAGAGAGGAATTCTTCCGTAAGCACAGGCCAGGAGCTTCTGAAAAACCCAGGTAAAGCAGCTGATACTTCCATTTAAAAGAGACAGCAGGCCAAGAACAATGTGTGTTTTAAAGACACACATTGATTTTTCTTTTCCTAAAAACTTATATTAAGTGTTACTTCTGTGTGTGTGTGTGTGACTGTCTGTTGTGTTAGAGCCATGGTTTGATGATAATAATTGATTATTTTCTTTCCTCGTGTGTAAAGCATGTTGAGACACTCATTTTTCATTCTGATCTCGTTCTCACAGTAAGTCGCCAAAGCCTCAGAAGCCAAAGGGGAAACAAAATCGTGTTTGGAACACGGGAGGCAGGAGCACCAGGGATCTGGACTACAGCGACAAGAATGGAAATGGTTCTCCAAATGGTGCTGAACAGAACCTGGAAGCACAATTTGATCCGGTATTTAGTGGTCTTTAATCTAACCATCTAAAACCCTAAGAGATCTGCAGTTAGATTAATGTGATTAAAATAAAAGGCGAGTTGCCACATACTTAGTTCCTCGTTTGTGTTTCAGGAAATGCAACCAGCCTCCATGAAGGGAGACTTGCTGTCTGTGGAATACGAGTCCAGTGACGAAGAGGAGATGGAGGAAGAGGATGAGGAAGTGGTCGTCAGAGAAACAACCAAGCCAAGGTACGAAATATTAATTTTAGAGTATCAGGAGGAATAATATTTTTAATGTTGTCTAAACTATAGGTTGTGTATTTCTTTCTTTCGTTTTCAGCTCCAAAAAGGGTGGAGGTTTGTTTGGGATGCTGAAGGGCCTCGTGGGCTCTAAGAGTTTGACCCGGGAGGATATGGAACCAGTGTTGGAGAAGATGAAGGACCACCTGATCGGTATGAAGTCACCTGCGGAACGGATGATTGTCTGGTATTAGTTGTCTGGTATTCACTGTCCTCCTTTCTGATCACACAGCAAAGAATGTAGCAGCCGACATTGCCTCCCAGCTGTGTGACTCTGTAGCCAAAAAACTGGAGGGCAAAGTCATGGGCACATTCACCAGTAAGTACACATTATATACATAACAAAGTATTGATTTTTAATTTATAGTATGGTTTAAGGATCATGTTTATGTTCCCTCTTCCTCTGAGTGCACCAGTCTGCATGCTGGGAAGAGTATTAAAATTACAGTAATGCATTTTAAACATGAAGTGTATGTCAAAGCCTCTCGAACTGATAAGTAAAGTCAATTAACTGCAACTCTTCTTGTTAAAAAAATAACTCTGATGATATGAATGCTGTAAGAGTACGACCCCCTTGACTTGATTCACATACTTGGCCTTAACTGCCAGTTCCAACTTATTCATTTCTTTTATTCATCCTAATTATGAATTGTGATGTTACTTTATGATGTCATTATATTAAATACACTGCATCTGTAAATGATGTTGTGCAGACTAGCACATATGGGTAACGCCTTTTGTGTGTGTGCAGCTGTGGCCTCAACAGTAAAGCAGGCCCTGCAAGACTCACTGGTGCAGATACTGCAACCCAAGCGAAGAGTGGATATTCTGAGAGATGTCATGGAAGCACAGAGCCAGCGAAGGCCTTTTGTCATCACATTTTGTGGTGTCAATGGAGTGGGAAAGTCCACCAACCTGGCAAAGGTGAATTGACATGTTTGACATTTTTCTGCTCATTGGTAATTTGAGTAATTTACCGTCTCATTGTAAAGGTAAACTTTCCCCTGCCTTGGTCTAGATCTCCTTCTGGCTGATAGAGAATGGTTTCACTGTGCTGATCGCAGCCTGTGACACATTTCGTGCTGGTGCCGTGGAGCAACTCCGTATTCACCAGCGCCGCCTGAACTCTCTGCATCCCCCCGAGAAGCACGGTGGACGGCCTGTAGTCCAGCTTTATGAGAAGGGTTATGGGAAGGATGCTGCTGGAATTGCTATGGAGGCCATTGCCTATGGTAAAAAAACAAAAAACAAAAAACAAAAACAAAATCTACTGTGTGGTAACTGACAGGATTTGGCATTAGTAAGTGGTTGCTGGCTCAGTGTGGCTCAGCACAGTGTGTTGTACCTTAGCTGTAAAGAAGGGATGTAGCACTTTTAATATTAGCATTGCATCCATTTCAGCATCATTTGTTCACCTTTCCACTTTTGATCCCTGTAGCCCGCAACCAGGCCTTTGATGTGGTGCTGGTGGACACTGCTGGGCGTATGCAGGACAACGCACCCCTAATGACAGCGCTGGCCAAGCTTATAGCAGTCAACATGCCTGACCTAGTGCTGTTTGTTGGGGAGGCTCTGGTGGGCAATGAGGCAGTTGATCAGCTGGTAAGATCACTGAGAAAGTTCAAATATTTTTTGTACATATAAAGGGAAATAATTAGTTCATTTTCAATTTGAAGTAATAAAACATTTAGTTCATATCTGTATGAGTCATGTGATCTGCTGCTAGAGCTTTAAGTCGGTCTCTAACGCTACTAAAGAAGAACTTTGTTAGGTTAAAAAAAATTCTATGTATTCAACTGTCCAGCAGAGGGCAGTGCTGTTGCATTAAGTTGCTGTTTTGTTACACCCCTGCCTCTAGTCCGCATTAGGTTGGAGATTTACATGTTAACTCTTTCCTCAGCAGTTTGTACCTGAACAACTCTGCTTTTGTTTCTTGTCCATAGGTGAAGTTCAATCAGGCTCTGGCAGACCACTCCATGTCTGACAAGCCTCGCCTCATTGATGGAATTGTTCTCACCAAGTTTGACACTATTGATGACAAGGTATTTTATTGTGAATACTTTACCATCGGTGCCATCTCATTTCTGTGATTTAGAGAATATTTGAATGCAGTTTGGTAATTAGTTTGCAGCTGCTTTCTGGCTTGTGAATAATTTGCATTGGAAAGCTGATAGTTCTCATTCGTCATCTTTCCTTCTATACAGGTTGGCGCTGCCATCTCCATGACTTACATCACAGGCCAGCCTATTGTGTTTGTGGGCACAGGGCAGACCTACAATGACCTGCGCAGCCTCAACGCCCGTGCCGTGGTCAGCGCCCTGATGAAGGCTTAAGTTGGCCGCATGTTCTCCTGGTTTATTCATCATTGCAGAGAAGCCTTTGCCACGCTGCCACAAGATGTTCCAGCCCCGCTATAGCCCACGTTTCCATGCTGCTGCCCTGCGTCCTCTGCTTTTTGAATCAAATGAATGAACTAAATGTCTCACACAGGATGTTATTCTTCCAGTAAAAGGACAAGTGTGCACTTGAAAAGACAGAACATGTTACATCAAAGCCAGAGGAGCCTCCCTTTGTATTATTTTTAAACTTTTGGGCCAAATTTAGAAAGTACCTCAGTTCAGCTTGTGTTCCGAAATGGTGAAGTCTCATTCAAATGACATATTTGCTGAGTGGACCTAGGCTGTGTTATCGGTTTACTGGTTTACACAGTAAAGGCTTGGAAAAGAAAAAAAGCTCCCTATCTGGCATTGTCAGTCAGATTTCTTTCATTTAAATGAGGTCGGGTAGTGACTGTTTGCTGGATGTGACATTTCAGCAGCTGCCTGTGCCTGAGGAAAGTTTAGTGACCACAGTGCCTGTCCTTCTCTTATCTTCTCAGTTAACACTTCAATAATGTGGATACTTACCCACTAATTTCATGGCTTTGCAGTTCAGAAGAAGCAGCCCCGCTAGTCTAGTGGGGAAGACAGTTTATGATTTACAAAAGGGTGTGTGTGAATACCAGCACTTATCAGGTTAGATGTTTTTCGTGTTCAACAAGAAGAAAATCATGGCGTAGAAAAATCAAGGTCGACAGGGCAGTGCATCAAGATTTCTTGAACAAATTAACAGTTATGATATAAAAGTCATCTCCCAGAGCTCCTCGCCTATATATAACACACAGTTAATTCATTGCCATTACAACATGAAAACTTTGATTCCCCAGTTTATAGTGGATGAAAAGCAGAAATCCATTTGTAAGTTTAGGTTTTTCTTGGTCTTATAGGTGTCCATAGATGTCAGACTACACTTCTAAGTGGTCAATTAAAGTTCTGTGGCCCTTTGACTTATTTCCCCTCTGATTCATTCATCATTTTTAAGAGAAAATTAAAGTTTTAAAAATTTCTGCCCCCCTTTAAAATGTGGTAGTGCAATATGAGAACTATAAAGAAAATTTGAGATAATTTATGAGAATGTAAACGTTTCTAAATAAAGCTGCTATATGCTATGACAGCCTGTAAAGTGGCGCTTGTTGTACTTTGTGTTAGAGATGCATGTACGACAGGACAGATGGAATACCAAAAGCTTTATTTTGAAAATGGTGCTTATTATTATAAATACTACATCAGAAAACACATGCAAGTATTAAAAGTACAAAAAGGGGCTTTTAAAGAACTATTTTTTTTTCTTTATTTTCAGCACAGGAGTGGCAAAGAGGTTGCTACTGCGAGGGAACCGCTCTGATATGAAAACATCTGAATGTACATTTTTACGACAGTCGTTACAGTAACTCGTCCCTTTCCCCACCAAGCAGTGTGCAAATCAAGTCTTCCAGGTTGTGGGATGAGCATGACTGATTCAATCCATTCACACAAGACTTATAATCGAGAGCAGGGGGGGTTGTGCGTTAAGTTCAATGTGTATTTACTGCATGTTGAAAATTCAGCATAACAACATGTTTAACTACTGTGGATTCACATGTATTGTTTCTGTCGAACTGAAAAGAGAACATCCCATTCAGTTACCCGGATGCTTCCCACAAAGTGGATGTTCCAGCAACATTTAAATCCAGTATAGTAGGGGATGCCAGGCAGACTCTGACGGCTTAAACTTTTTTCCCTTTTAGCTAAAAACGGAATGAGAAGGGAATCTGAAAAATACTGATGTAATTAAGGTTCCCCATATATTCCTAAATGTATTCAACAAAATCAGACTTGATCTGTGAGTAAAGCTTTGGAGGAAAATGCATCTGTCAAGAGTATGGGGTTGAAAAGAAGAGGAAGGAATTGTCTGAAAATCTCAGACAAAAGCTTAAAAATAAGTCAAAGAACATCTACTGAAATGATGCCACTGACAATGTTAATACTGCCAAACCAGTTTGTGGAAAAAAATACCAGCAGTGTTTTTGTAACTAAAAATCAAGACAGACTTGGATTTTCTACCAGCATACAGTCAGAAAACAGTTCTGATCAGGGTGTTTAGTCTGAAAATGTCTTTTGCGAGAGGCAGCAGCTCCAATCCAAAGAGACGAGCTCAGTCTTAACCTTGAAGGAGGCTTTTCTGTGTGTTAATACCGATCTGCTGTTCCTCTCCGTTCTGTGACGGGGATCCTGCAGATACACATTAAAAAGAGACAACGTGCAACTCAAAGAGCCCACATTTTTGATAGATACTGACAAAGAAAGAACATCATGATACAAGTAAATCCTTCCCTGTCCCCTTTCCTGTCCTTATTTCTCATTTGTGAAAAACTGAAAGCTCTTTTATAGAGCTTCAATGCTAAAATAAACTATTTTTTTAAATGTGGTGGCCCCTTTAACACAGATTATTCTAAGGCAAGCTAATGTGTTGCGATTCATCCTGCTTACCCCAGCCATTGGTGGACACGTCACGGTTGCAGATCTCATTGGCCAGCCTCTCAAAGTACTCTGGCAGGTCAGCGTACTCGTCTCCATAGGAGATGACCTTGATGCCCTTGTCAAGCATGTTGTCGCGCAGCTTCTTGAACTCTCCCACATCCTCTCGCCGCACGAGCATGAAGTGCTCGAGGTCCGACTTGTGTTTAACCGCCTCCAAAAACAGAGCCTGGAAGGTTGTGTCGTCTACTGTGCGCCCGCAGCCCAGAAACACAAAGGATTTGGTCTCGTACAACTTCTGGATCTCACGCTGCAAAAAACGCCCAGTGATAAAGCTGTATTATTTCATTCACAGAAGAGTTTACCTTTCAAATAAACTAGTGCGCGTCCAGAGGAAAATTGTAAATCATTTCCAAGTCTACCTGACTGCTATATCCTTTATAAATGTGTACATCTTAAGCCAAAAAGGGGACAGAGAGCAGTGAACATTAGTGCCTACCATAACCTCAGTGTTCCTCAATACATTCTGATAGCCAGCAGGGTGCAGTACGATACCACTGGGGTTGGTGTAAACACCGTGTATATGCAGAACACTTAACCTCCGTTTCTCCTGAGCCCACTCCAGCACCTAGACACACAAGCACACACGAGCGCACACTTAACAGTCCATTGCACAAAATCCTGTTCTGGCTGGGAATGGAGCGCAATCACTGAGCAGCAGTGAGAGGATATTCGCCCTGATGGAGATGAGGCATAAATACCAGGACTGAGAGGCAAAGTAACGGGTCTCTCAGAAATCTCCGATCACTTCTGGCAAACTTGTGTTCTCTTTAAGAAACCACTCAGTTTAAATGGGCTGGGACATAAATGATTGGACAGCTGAGAATTTGCAGAAAACTTATTTGGTAGTGAAATGAATCAATGTGTACTAGAAAAACATGTGCTTCCTCTTTAGCCCACTTTAAAGCCAAAAATCAAATATTGTTCAATGATTAAAAATGGAAGTTAAACTTCCCTCCACCTGGCTGACAGAAAGGCCTCTTTCAGGTCAAAAGCCTCGTTTATTTTTTTCTCCTAAACCAGCCAACGGGGAGCTTCACTGGAAGCCAGTGTCATAAATGTAACCAGAGCACAAGATAGTGCATGGGGCAAAGTTTAAGCAAGATTTCAATTTGTCATTTATTTTGTCTGGATTTTAGGGAGTCATACTTAGAAACCTACAAAGTGCTTGTGGTATCACATGATGTTGGGGACCTTTGCCCTCTTTTGACAAAAAAAAAAAAAAGACAAAACCCCCCCAAAACAGCTGACTGCATCTATTGCAGTAAGAAAGATCAATCACGTTTCAAGTAATATTTACCTTCTTCTCATCTGTCAGGTCCAAAGACTCCAGTTTGGTGCCCTGATGGGCTGCATAAATTTCCAGCAGGTTGTCGAAGTTGGTAGTGAGAACCAGCGCGCCGCTCTCCATTAACTGCAGCACTGACCGCAGTAGATGTTTCCCTGCGTGCTCCATCTTGCACTCCAAATCATCAAACACTTCGTACAGGCAGTCCTTGAAGAACGTCGATCTTACATTACCTGTTCTCTGTTTAAAAATAAAGAAAGGAAAAGCACGTTGTTATTAGTCGATAGTTTTTTGCCCAGTTGGTGCTTTTACTTCAAGATGTAGGTATGGAGACCTGTGTCTAGTTGCAATTTCTAAATGAGCATTTTAGACACCAAACTTGAGCACACCTTACTAATGCAGCCATGTGATTCACGCATAACAAAAAGGGTTTAAACTTATCGTTAAAACACCTCTCCTTGGCACAGACCTTCACAAGAATTTAAGCGAAACTTAGGTGGCGCTGAAGAATGAAATAGCTGGAAAAAAATGCTCTAAGGCACATTGACTTACTTCTTCTAGTAACTAATAGACTTCACTTAAGTCTATTTAGAGATTACAGGCTGTGACTTAAACCTCATCCTTACCTGGTGAAGCTTTTAGTTAAAAAAAAGAAAAAAAAGAAAAAGGTGGAGGTGGGGGAACTGGGCTGCTAAGAATAGCTAAAGGGCAATTCAGAAATGCACTGACCACTGTGATCCTAGTACAGGGAAATACTCCGCTGACTTTCACAGATTACAGCTCTAATGGGCTAAACAGCAGGAGTCCTTTCCACAGGAAGAAACTCATTATCCACATCTAGCGTCTACAGCACCCGTCCTGACCGCCGTGTCCTTGGCCTGTCTCTGGTCAGGACTTACGTAATAACCAACTACAGCACTCGAGACCAACTCTGTCTTGTAATTCTAATCCTTTTTTTTTTTTCTTTTTTTTTTTTAATGCATTTAGCAGCTTTACAAACAAAAACACTCACACTTTAATTTTTCAGGAGCACAGTAAGAGAGAGTTCAGGGGACAAAAAAACCTATTTAAAAAAATACTATGATTTGTCTTAAGTAGTCATTACAATACAAATTGAAGATTAAACATCTCAGATTATGGTCTAAACAACTATCAAAATTACATGTCTTCCCTGAATTGAGCCAAACCTTTGGTCAGCACACTTGTAATTAGCCTCTTCACTGCCAAGGATTTCAGGCCTAGACAGTCTCTTTAGGTTTTAACTTTGGATTACCCCCATTACAGACCGCAGCCACCCTACGAATACACAAATCCATGAAAGTGGGTTAAACTGTCTCTGTCTTGTGTTATTGGAGGTCTCTGACACTATTACACAGCTGCCGAGTTCTGTCTGAAACACTGTACAGTAATTGTCCTCTGTTAGACCAGAACAGAGTAAAACTACAAAGTACATCTACCTAGCTCTAGTGCTAGCATGTGTGCTTCTCTTCACCAAGAGAAATATTTGCACATGGGTTTTTGTGAATTGAATGCCTACACACTCATACAGACTATACATTACTGTGTGCTTGCACTGGACTTCAACTCTGCTTGAATGTGAAATCTGGGCTGTGGGGGTGGGAGTGGGGGACTGCTGGTTCCTATTATTCTATGCTTGTTTTTTTTCCTCAGCATGTTAGACCCGGCTGTGTCTGTGGCCAACGGGAGTGGGCTGGTGTCTGCACGACTGTGGATTGAAATAAACACGATGGATAAAGCCATAAAAGCGCTGTTTGTTCCCTTTGTTACAACAGGCTGAGGGCTGAAACAAAGCGTGTTTTATCAATGTCAAAGGTGCGATGAGACATGACTAACACAGGAGGCAAACGGTATTAAGTCTTCCATCTGCCAGCCCTGCTCCAGAGCAGACCGGTTCAATAGTAAGAGAACTGAGTCACATGTAAATCTATCAATCTAGCAAACTAATGGGTCCAGCGAGCCGTGGTTTGGTTAAAAAAAAAACTAAACTAAACATTGTTTTCTCACCTGCAGCCTCACACAGCCTGCAGAAAAAGATTATAGCAATGCGCTGCATCTAGACACGTGGCACAGTAACTGTCTTCAAAAACACACAAGAGGGCTCAGGATCTGACTGTAAATGTTTTGTGTTCCTCCACACACAGTACACGTTGGCGGTTACACACAAATGTCAGGTTTGCAGGGCTGAATAATTTAGAATAATGTGACTCTACTTTGGATAAATCCTGAGCTCCAGCTGACCCATATGGAAAAGAAATAGTAAAAACTTATATGATTTACTGATGAAAGTGGCCACTTTCTCATTACTTTCATATATTGTTTTAGTAAGTATCCAAAACATACAAGTTTCATTATATAATTTTTCAAGGGATCTTATATCTGTTTTCACTCTTGTATGCTTTTCATACAAGTTTCACACAAGACAGATACAAACTTTATGAGATTTATATATATCTTTTCCATATGGGGAGTCTCAGTCCTCAGGACCTCAAACAAATGAATTCACCTTTATCTTCAGCCTCCTCTCCTTTATCTTAACTACCACACCTTTTTCAGAGATAAACACATATAAAACATGCACTTACACTGTGTTATTTTTGTCAGGACATCACTGCATTCTGGCAGTACCACACCTTGTCTGTGTAGTGTGTCACTGAGCCTGTGAAAGCTTGTTATGATTAGGTGGTCAGGTAAAGGAAATTCCTGACAGCTTGGGTAATCTTGTTTGGCTCATCATAACATTTCAGGTGGTATTAACCTATGATATTTACCTTTGATGTTGTACATATCTCAAAATATTACGCTTTCATCAGTCATCACTGTAAAGGTTAAATGGACTGATTCTTTTCTACTCAAAGCAGTTTTGAAAGCAAAATACTTCCCACTCAACAGGTCAGCGATTATCTTATTGCATTTTTAAAATTTGTAGCCAAGCTAGCAAAATGTTTTAACAAGGGCGACCGGTCTGGGCTGCTGGAAATTCAGTTTAACATTCAGACTCTTAATAAGAAGCAATTGCATTATGTGCAGAGTGGAGATGGCACGATACCACTTTTTCATGTCCGATACCGATACCGATATCAAAAATTTGGATATCTGCCGATACCGATATAAATCCGATATAGCGTATTTTATAATCAACAAAATGTTTTTTTTAAATATCTTGCTGCATTTTTTATAAGTTCATACTCAAGTTTAAAAAACTAAACTAAACTAAAGCTATTCTGTTATACCTGTATCCAAAAAATACACTGCACCCAAAATATTTCATAGATGAGCAACACTGCTCAGTCTAAACTTAAATCTACACCATCCTCCCTATTCTGGTATTTTAAAGAGGACTTACTGGAAATATTAAGCAACCTAATTAATAGGGTTGCAAACTCCCAGCAAAAAAAAATAAAAAATAGGAAACCACCCCCAACCCTTCGCCTCATTATGCTTAATTGACGTAATCCACTTTAATTTAATGCAAGTGTAAAAAAAAAAAAATACACAGAAATCAATAATTTTTCTACAATAATTAAATAGATTCAACATCTTTCTTCAACAGATTTGCAGACTGCACAGATGGTATCTTCCCAAAGGAAAAAGTACTAGCTTACTAGGTTATAAATTTTAATTAATAGTTCCTATATACAATAATGGATTTCTATACATTTTACATCAGATGAAAACTTTGGTTGTAAGATTTGGATAATTATTTATTAAAAGCTAGACATTTTAAATGAGAATAAGAAAGAAAAGTATTTCTTTGTGCCCCCCTTTCCCTGTTAATGCCCTACCTGGCCCCCTGGCAAAACTTTGCTAGACCCGCCCCTGCGCAGTTACCAGCCGTCAGCTACGTAGAAAAGGATCCTGGTGTAGAAAGCAATATTAAATAAATTCTAACAACAGCTTATCAAGCTTAAACGTGCTGCTGTTGTTTATCCGCAGGTTTCCTCTTTCTGGCGCAAAGTGGGTGATAAACAAACAAGAGAGACAGACTCGCGACAGAAAAGCCGATCAGCTGATCATTGATCAGTTTCATGATTGAAGTAGCAGCAAGAGAGGGACAGAGGCAGTCATTCACTGGGAATGCTTTACAAACATTCAGAGATGAACTTACACACTTGCTTTACTTCTCTGGGATACCTTTAAATGCCGGTTTGTAAGCACGTAGCAAGGCTCCAAATGCTCAACCAGACCGCCGACAGGTCTCGCACGCCACAGCCGCTCTATCACGTGACGCATACTTCTCCGACGTGCTAAGGTTATGAGCTGGGTTACGCCATGTCGCAAGATTTGTGAGGTGCTTTTGTGATATTGAATGGATCGGATTACATTTTTTATTTCTCTCCGATATCCGATCCAGTAATTTAGGTCAGTATCGGACCGATACCGATACGTAATATCGGATCGGTCCATCTCTAGTGCAGAGTGCGGTTTGACATTGAGCTGTTAAACTAAGCAAGACTGAAGAAGGTGTGGTTTGCTCCAACACATTAATGGGAGTGTGACAGATGTGCAAGACACCCATGTTATACTGGAGATACTGGTCCATCGTAAATGAGCTTGGGCCAAGAAAAGGGCAGCAGCATTTCTGGATCTTATTTATATACTTTTATCTTTATCTTACTCTCTTTTTGTATATAACATATATACTGTTTGTATTTAGAAATGATTGTAAGCTGTGGGGGGGTTTCCCTTTTAAACAGCATATTAGCTTGTTGGAGATACATTTGTATCCTTTACTCTCTACCTTTCCGTCACCTGTGAGATTTCCTTTATTCTAACGTGGCATATACCCCTCTAGTATTAATCCAGAAGTTTCATATATCAAGGGAAGCTTCTGCTTTCATTTCTGCATTCTGACACAGAAGTTATTACTGACATTAAAAACGGGAACAAATCAAAAGTCAAAATAAAAAAAAATATGGATGCGCTTCCAAACTGGCACTACTTAACTAAACTTTTTGAAAGTTCTGACCACTTCAGGCAGCTGCTTTTGCTGTGTGTAATATAAGATATTTGCATTGCTGCTCATTGCTTTCATTTTAAAGTTAAAAACTGTTCAAATAAAAGAGATCAACACATTGTTATGCATAAAGATTGTAGGGTCTTTAACTCACAATATAAAGTACCTGGAGGCGAGTGCTGTTGTGATTTGGCGCGACATAAATGCAGTGAACATAGCTTGTTCATTACATATGCAAATAATTTCAAAATGACTGATTAAATGTTTGCCTGTATTGACTTTTGTGTTTTAAAAAAAACAATCCACACTAAACCTTATGTCATAGGGTGTAGACGTTTTAACCATATACAGCTAAGATCTCTTATGTCAAACCACAGAAGCTGAAACAAAATTTCCCCAGCTGGGGAAAGCACACTAAGCTGGCAGTCTGTCTAACATGTGTTAGTGTGCATGCAACAGGGAGGTGTAGGAAAGAAAGCCAAAGAGGAAAGGCTCAAGCAGGCTTACCGGGGAAAGTTTCTGAATGAGGTCATGGGCCACATGCACCAAATTCTTGTCTTCCTGCATGTGCTTCTGGAACCGCCGATTTTCCTCTTCCTCCAGCAGGTCAAAGTCATTAGCTGCATCGAGCAAGGCCTGGATGAGGCCCTTCCAGGAGCGGAGAGCAGGGACCTGAGGGGCCACTGCAGAGCTTACCCCGGTACCAATCACCAGGACAAGCTCGGGGGCTCGCTTAGTCTTCAGACTGGGCAGCAGTTTCCTTTGGGGTAGGCAGAGATTGAGTGACGATGGTTCCCAAAATGGTGCTTCCGAAATCCTTCCGACAGCATGAAGGTTAGACAAACTATTTTCAAGCACACTAACATGCAGTCGGACACTAAACCCTGGCTTTTATGTAGGGCTGGCAAAAATTAGGAACTCAAAAAAAAAGAAAGAAAAGATTTTAATCAGCCCTGTTGATGAATTAGTTATAGTCATAGCGTGCAGCTGGCTCTAAAGCAGCATCTGAGCTTACCTGGGCTTTTTAGCATTGGAGTCTGCATCCTGAGAATCCACTGCAGGCCGCTTCTCAGTTTTCACTGCTACAACAGAGGCCATTCAGCTCCTGTAATGAAAACATGATCAATTAAGAGCCTCTGTGCAGTATGTTTAGGGAGTGACTAGTTAAGCAAGCAAAACACAACAAAACAAGTCTGGACCCTAAATGGGAGCGGTGTGTGAAGCTTTCTGAAGAGTCTAATTACACTGAATCCTACCAGAGCAGTAGAAAATACCTGTCAAAAAAACGGGGGGAGGTATGTCAATCAATGTAGCCTGCCTTTGTTCTTGTTCCGCATGCCCCTGTTCTGCTCTGCAAACAGTATATTACTTATTCATTTCCTCCTGCAAGCACACCTTACCTCAAACCTTCAGTAAAGCTACTGTACCTGGAAAGTAGGAGTACGACATAAGCTAGTCATTAACTAGATAACAACAACATGTAACTTGTTCTCTTTTTATAACTCCAGCTTTAATTCAAAGCTCTACCGGTTCAATATCAAACCATGAGTATTTAGTAGTAATTACTAATTAACCTATGGCAGATCGTCATGGCAACATTAATTTCTGAAGACACGACTTCGGTGACATTACATACAATCGATTACGTGTTACGGCGTCATTTAACAGCTAATGCTACGGTACATTGTTCAGTATTGATAGCTTACTCACCTTGGTACCGGTATGGTAATGCCCACTGTTTACTTCGGTTAAAGTGAAAATCCTCTTAATCCGAACCAGGCGAAAGTCAGTCCTTTGTAAAGTGAAATAGCTCGGAAACTGATCCGAATTCGAAGCTTTTAGGTTTTCAGTGGTGTTTAAGCCAACCCGGTAAAGTTACAGTATAGACGGTGTCTTTTACTAAACAACCTAAAAATGTAACGAACTGGCAACTCTTAACGTCAGTTAGCTACCGTTAAAACGTTAACTTCCTTTGATGTTCTGAGCCGAGTTACCTTCTAGGTGTTTTTAAAATCCTGATTTCGCCTCTTGTTTACTTGTCATGATGATAGTAGAGCATTTAAATCTGCTATACGATATAAACCAGTCCTTCTAGATAATACTTATGTAAGTTAGTTTCTTCGGAGCAGCGCAAACAGCACTAACGTTACCGGCTCACACCGCTTTTCTACACATTGTCACTCTCTTAACTTCAGCGGTACCGTTGAAGTCGCCGCCTGCGGAGAAGTGCACCGGGTCATATGATGCCTTCACGTGCTGAGCGAATGGCTCCGCAGTCTTTATTGATGCCAGGCACACAGATCAACTCACGCATAGTTGCCGCTATCGGCTAAATGTGTCGAAAAAAAAGCACCCAGTGTACAGAGGTGTTGAGTTTTGAGTTTTTTTCTTTTTTTAATGCAAGATAGGTGAGGCTCTACTTTGTTTCAAACCAAAGATTAAGGCAATTTCCTTTTTAAAATTTACTATCCTTTGATAGTTATATCGACACGGTAATGTACAAATAGATTTCTGACTTCCACTGCAGCCCAGGTATAGTAACAACAGTTTTATTTAAGGAAAAAAACCAACAAATGGACCTGCTTTAAAATTCAAAGCCACAAAGGGGAGATTTACAAAGAGCATTTGAAAGCAGCAGATTTTCTGAGCTTTTCTTCACGTGTTACGTCCAGCTAGGCAAGACGTCTCTGTACTCTATACAGATGGTATACAGAATCTCGAATATAGTAATTGAACCTAAGAAATAATTTCTATTGATTTATCTTTTTGTGCAGATTTTACCTTTTAGGGGCAATAAAGCATGAGAATTCGTCTTTCTACTGACGTCATATATGCGTGGAAACAGATGTGTAATGTCCCGAGATGAATCAGTTTGTGTTCAAAGTCTTGTGATTAAACATCACCAAAATAAATAATTACGCTATCAGGTGCAAGTTTACTTTTTATTACATTTTTAAAAATTTAATTTCTTTTAATTTTTTAAAAATTGTCAGTTATAAAGACTGCGGTGGTCTTCAAAACTGACCCTAAATTCTACATTTACATTGTTTTATAACGTATGCTAAACAACACGTCAGCACAGACTTTAACAATACCACTACTGCACTGCCATCTCCCGGTTGAAATACTAACTGCACCCAGAGAAGTATTTGGGGCAAAAGTCACCTGTTACGATAAACACGATTCGAATCTTTAGCGTTTTTGTTGTGTTAATGTAGCGAAAATACAAAAATACAAAGATGTTTATGCGTTGAGTAAAGGCTTGGTTGATGGGTGATGCAGAGATAATGAATGCTTGGTGTCATTACAAACTTCTGTAAACATACCACCTAAAACATCTAAATCAGTTTTATATGTGCAACACTAACTTTAGTTTGAACAACAACAAAAAAAAAACTAAAAACAATTAACCCAAGAAATACAAAAGGTGATGGAAGTGTTAAGTTGTGACTTTGCATAGATGCAGTGGGAGTGTTGCTAAAAATAAATAAATAAATCAGAAGATAACCCACTCATTACCTCTTTTCTTAAAAATTTATTTCAGAATCAATCCAAATTAACATTTTATGATTCAAATTTCAACACACAATGTGCCAAACAAGACAACAGTACATACAGGAGTGTAATAACTGACATGTGTTCACTTGGTGAGTAAATATCTTACGATAATAGTGCAATCCAGACTGTGTACAGGCTTAGCCCATATCACTGCAAACAAGTTAGTATCAAATATTGTTTAGATATATAATCGAATCAGCAGACACGTTTTCAGTCTCTTCATGGCAATGCATTTTGAAGATACAATCAAACGTTATGAAGGCATACCGTTAGTCAGTTATCAACATTCAAAATCAAAATGTTTTCCCCATTCTACAAAGTGATTTCCTAAATTATAAATTATTGACTAAATACAGTTCTAAGATGTCCTGTGTCCACATAAAAAGGCTATGTGTTCATGTCAGAACAGGAGAAAAAGGCATACTGGTAGCTAATGCTCTCTCTCACACAAGTGATTTCATTCACTGTTTATTTGCAAAAGTTGTAATCGGCTGTTTAACCGTCAAAAACTGAACCACAAAATTTCCAAACAGGAATAATCCCTTAACATTCCCTTTTACCCCCCTTTAAAAAAAAAATGCAGCAGCTATTCTCTGAAAATTTTAAGCACAGACTGTATGTTTGTCTAGGCTGGCAGGTCTGGAGCTATGTTTTAAGTAAAACTTAATGTTAAATAACTAAATTTAAAATAAAGTCATGATCTGTATCACAATAGGGAGGATAACAGTCATAACTGATATTTAGTGGATGTGCTATGAATTCTTTGCTAATCTGATGGAGGAAATAATATGTGATCCAAGAGAGATCGGCACACAATAAGGTGATTTATCAGAGTGAATTATGGCTTTAAGTGCACTAGCAGAGATTGGATCCAGGTCACACAAAAAGAATCCTGCACAAACCCAGATATTAAGAGTCCATCAGGGTAGCCAGAGTTAAAGGATAAAGAATTCATGGTTACTGTATTACACAGATATTCTATATTGAGATAGAGCCATCTCTAAAATTGGTCTTCCCTATCAGAACATTGATAAGTGCAGCCTTGCCCTCCCGGGCATCCCTCTGAGCTTGTCTGATGATGTCATTTAACTTTTCTTCATTTTCAGAGCCTATAAGGTAGCCCTTCCCACCATAGCCATCTGCCACTATGTGATAGTCTGCAAAAAGAAGAGAATTTACCTTTTAACATATGCCCAGACATCACTTAGTGCAGAGGTTCCCAAAGTGTGGGGCCCGCCCCTAGGGGGGCGCAGAGCCATTGCAGGGGGGGGCGCGGTATGAAAAAAAAAAAAAAAAAAAAAAGAGAGAGAGCGCTTGGACACTGTGGACAGGTTTTTGACGGGGCTCCCACACAAACGCAAAGCAGGAGATGAAGCATCGCCAAATATGTTTCCAAACCAACTTCCTTCCAAGCCAAAGACAGGAAAATATGGTGAAGCATATCTTCCCTTTGGCTTCACCTGCACAAGTGCCAAGGTAGGTCTCCCCTGCAAAATTAGTTTCCCTGCGTCGGGAGCAGCGCTGTGCTCTCCAAATCACGGACAAACAGTATCTCACATTCTTGATTTTTAGTTCACAAACACTTCTTGTAATAACTAACTACTCCTGACATTTTGGACATGTTACTAACATGTCCAAAGCACGCGCTGTGCTCTCCAAATCACGGACAAACAGTATCCCACATTCTTGATTTTTAGTTCACAAACACTTCTTGTAATAACTAACTACTCCCGACATTAAATGTCGGGAGTAGTTAGTTATTACAAGAAGTGTTTGTGAACTAAAAATCAAGAGCTAACATGATGTTAGCTCTTTATGCGGTAAAGTTACAGTGGGATACAAATAATATCAGGCTGATCCTGCCGTATTTGTTCCCCCTGTTCAAATCACGGACAAACAGTATCTCACAGCTGTTTATGTGTTTAAACCCATTTTGCACAGAGAGGCATTTTTTGAAAAATGTATTGATAGCAATGTTGAATATTATTACACAGGAAAAAAAAAACAACTACACGTAAAATAATTACACCGTGACGCCTCTGCCTTTCTAAATGGAGGGACAGTAACTGCGTGTGTATATGTAAGCGTGTAAAACCTGAAGATAGTCAGATTAACAGTATTTTGTCTCTATCTGCCATTCTGCAATTCATCTCATGTAAACAATAACGTGGCGCACAGCGTGACGTGAAAAAAGGCACATACCTTTGACATTGCGTGACGAACTCTGTATTCCTCGTCCACACATAAACGCAAAAAAGGAGTTTTAAATAATCTCCGTTTTCGGTGAATCGCAACGCCGTTTACGTGTTGACGAAAAGCCCAAACGCATAGAAACAGCTGAGTTTTCAAAAATACCCGTGTAGTTGTGGATGTAGCGTAAAAGAGTTAGTAGTATATTTTATTACTACCTGTAATTTATTGCCGTTTACTTGTATTTGCTTAATTGTTTACTAAATGTTTGAGGTGTGAAATAAACCGCAATGGAGTTTGTAAACAAAATATGGGTGTGTGTGTTTGGAGGATGTGTTTGTGCGGGGGGTGGTGGTGGGGGGCGCGAACATTTTTCTTGTAAAAAGGGGGGGCCTGGCAAAAAAAGTTTGGGAACCACTGACTTAGTGTATTCTACAACCAATCACAGCATGAATATGAACATTATAAATCTACCTGTATATGCAAGGCCGCATGCCACGTTGCTGCCGAGCATAGGAACCTGCTCTCTGGATATCTGACTCCAGCACGCATCATTTCCCACCAGAGCTATCACTGGTGTCTGTGGTGTGAAAAGCAGAGCATGCATTATCAAAAGACATCAGCAGAAAAATACGAACACACAAAAATATACACTTCCATCATTTTCATTTGGTTTTGATAATTAGATCATTCTCTAGACCACATGTGCACTGTTCCTAACTGACTACTGTTAGCTACCTTGCTTTCATAGATTACATACATGTAATCTAAATAGAGTTGTGAGTGATTTTACCTTGTGTCTAGTGAATGTGTCAATCTCTGCAATACTGTATCCTAAGGAGCCATCACCATAGACTATCCACACCTGAAACAAACACAACATAGCTTTTGTTTTTAAATCGTCAATGATTTTTTAAACTGATCATCAGATGATCAGGCAAAGCTCCTCAGACATACCTCAGATTCAGGCCGGCACAGTTTTGCCCCCAAAGCAAAACCACCTCCAACTCCCAGAGTCCCAAAGGCTCCTATAGGAAAGAAATGAAGAGCAAGATTAAAACATCATGACTGCAACTAACTCAGAATACAATTATCATCCAGCCAAAACTTGTGCACTATGGATTTTTATTTTACTTATAAAGCTTTTGGTTTAAACAGCCAAAATATTTCATCGTTTTAATTAAACTTTTTGCTTTGCCAGCAGCATCCTACCTGGATCGAGCCAACACAGAGGTCCTCTTGGTTTCATTATGTAAGCAGCACTTCCTACAAAATCTCCTCCATCTGCAACAATGATGCTGTCCTCAGCCATCAGCTCATCCACACAATGGAGGGCTTTCAAGGGATTTAAGTGGTATTCAGTCTTCTCCTCAGCTTTAGCCCTGAAATAAAAAATAAATAAATAAAAAAAGCAACATGTTAGCTTTTGTGATGGTTACAGATAAAAGATTTCACAATGCATACTTTAACACAACCCCACGGCTTACCTGTTTGTAGCTTCTTTGGTCGCATCCCCTGCTTTGAGGCTCTGAGGCCATTCTTCTGGACAGCGATGGCCTTTCAGCCCTTCAGAAAGTCGCACTAAGAATGATCCAGCATCACCTAAAAATACAATTTGGGTTTTTTTTATGCAGTTGTTGAATTGATGTATTTATTCTTAGGTCCAACTCTAAAGAAAACAAATCAGGAGTATGCTTAAATTTATATGCACCACAGGTACAATATTTTATGATTATCTAAAGATTTTTGAATCTTTCCTTCCTTTAAAGCTAGCATGAAATCAGGGGGCAAACATACCCTGAATTGCTATAGTTGGTTTCCAGAACATGTCTGAGTTTTTTAGCAGCTGTGTCTTGTCTCTGTTGACAGCGATGATCTTGCTGCGTCTGCTGAGAGTTCTACCGTAACTCAGCCGGAAGTCACACACAGTACCTGTAAACACGGCTCACAAAAGTCAATATTTCTCCAGGGATCGTGGTGAGCCTGCAGCTATACACACTATGTAAAAAACACAGTTTAACCTCTCTCTATATTGCAACACATACTTCCAGAATAAATTAAATTCAGGAGGCAAAAGATGGTAAAGAATTACTGAATTACTAAAAAATTAAAAATGCAATCAATAACACTGATCCATTGTGGAACTTTGTTAAATATTTACTCCAACATATTTTGAAACGCAGTTATCCTGCATAATTTTCTTTAGAGTATAATATTAATATTAAATAGGTTGGTCTCAAAATGTTATTTCTCTTTTTATCATTCTGGAATAAAAAGGAAACAATGTTTGCCTGACCTGCCAGGACTACCACATCGGCTTCCTTCAGAGCATCTCGTCTGTTTTGTCGGATGTGGATGGGGCTGTCTTTACCCAGCAAGCCACGAGACATACCCCCGAGAAAGCAGGGGATGCCCAGATCCTCCAAAGCCTTCCTGTTTAAAATAAACAAATAAATGAAATAAATAAAAACTTTTTTTTTTTTAAGGGGGAAACCATTTTGACCAGATGTATCCAAGTAAAATACCAAAATATCATTTCACTGATATTTGAAGACTGAAGAAAAACTTCCATAAGGCTCACCACAGGAATACTTTAACACATTTTAACAAACACTTCCAGTATCAACACTGAACAAGAAAGAGTGGCAGAAAAATAAAAGGACACGTGGCTCATCCTTTACCTGATGTTATCCACTGGTGTTGGGGGTAGTGTTGCTTGACTACCCAGCACAATAACAGGTTTCTTGGCTCGACTCACCAGCTCTAGGCACTTTTGGATCTGATGTGCATCAAAAAATGTTTAAAAATGCTGTCAATCTCCAATGGCCAGAGCACTTACGTATTGACGAACATTTACTACGTTTACTAAGACTTACCTGATCGTCTGTGGCTTGAGGGATGTGAAGAGGAAGTGGAGACACATCCTTGGGCTCCCAGGCTCCAGCAAAGAGATTCATGAGGTGGTTATGAAGGTACCTTTGAAGGAAGCAGACCACAAAAATCAAATAATTCAGAACATATGAACACACTTCTGATTAGGGAAGAATAATGAGGAAAGAAATTATGATATTATAAAAGATGCAAACATTATAAATAACCCAAACAGTAGCATGCAGTGCAAAAACAACATACCATGAGACAATTTTTCCCATCAGGCCTTTGGGAGGGTTCTTAACAACAAACTCCTTAGACACCAGGTGGAAGGGGTAGAGTGTGTCAATGGGGAACTCTATGAAAACAGGACCAGGGGTTCCCGACTGAGCAATGGCCAACGCCTTCCTGACCGTAGGCACAATTTCTCTGACAGTCCTGATGGAGGTGCAGAACTTACACAAAGGCTTGAAGAGAGACATCTGGTCGATATCTTGCAGCGCTCCTCTGCCCTGTTCCGCAAACACAATTGATAAACACTGAACACTACTGTTTTTTCCTGTCGTTTTACTCTGCATGCACATTAATATTGCGGTGGCATTAATAATATCTGAATCCACTCCACCTGGAGTAGCGTGCCAGCAGCTCCTCCAATGAGCAGCAAAGGAGATTCAGCCATCTGAGCATTCTTCACTGCTGTCACTGTGTTAGTGAGGCCTGGGCCAGCCGTCACAGCGGCTACACCAACCGTACCTGAAGCAGAAACAAGCATAACAGCTATCAACAAGTCAGAGCTATTACAAAGGTGCACCTACATTTATCTCTACCTTGTATAGTGTACATTTTTGTTCCATTGCTGTGTAGTATTATTGCTATAAGTTATGTTTTACTTCTGCATTAATTTCTTTGAATCCCTCTCTATTCTTTTTGGTGCTGTAATAATGTGAATTTCTCAACTGGGGGGGTAATAGGAGTGTAACAACATCTAAACCGAGACCAAAATTGTGAAACCCCCCCCCCATCTTCTGATAGCCATGGGGATCTGATAATGTCCAGCTAATGGAAACTAGAACAGTAAGACCCATAATGTTGAAAGACACTTTGTTCATGATCAAATCAAAAGATCAGGTCAGTGCTAATTTTCTTCCTGTTTTTTTTTTTTTTTTTCTTTTTAAATTCTTCATGCCACCTTAATAACATCTAAACCAAACCATGGTTTCAGGGAAGTGTTAACTCCTTTTAGCCACTAAGAATGCTGTTAGATGCACCTTTGCTTGATAAATCATAATGTCTGCAGGGGGTGGAACGCCTGCTGCTAAGACAAACCCTGACAAGACTTCAACGCCCACATGTTTTGTTTAGAATAAGCTGTGCGAACACAATGTGTGCGCTCATAAAAATGAGTCATATCACTGGAGATGCATTTTCACGCAATCTAAACCTGTACCTGAAAGTCTTGCCACAGCATCAGCAGCGAAGACCGCAGTGGCCTCGTGCCTAGTGTCCACGATCCGGATCCCCACCTTCTCGCAAGCCACCAGGATAGGTGAAATATGCCCACCGACAAGAGTGAAAATGTACTTGACCCCATGGGCGTGGAGGACCTCTGCCACAATGTCGCCACCGTGCTTCGAGCTCTTTGTGTCAGTCTGGAATAAGTAAAGAGTGACAGAAATAGGTTACTGCAAACAAGATCGTGGCTGTTTTAACCACATAAACAATCGTGTAAACTAAGATAAAACCTCTGTCTAATATAAAGAGCTGACTGTGCTCTGTAAGGCCACCTGTCACACTCCTTTTCATCCCACTGTCGTTTCCTATTATGCAACAACCGCATATTGTTCAGGGCTGCAGTGTTGATGTGGAGCCGCGGGGATCTGATAACCTTTGTGCTGGAAAACCACAAAGCTGGTCAAAGTTTACGTGAATGGAGTCCAGCTTACGCTTCAACACTGACTGCCTGAGGAAGACTTTCTTGTTTAAGTGGCCACAGATTATGCACCAACTGAAAACAGAGTGCATAACGAAGGATGGCACAGAAAAGCACACAGATTACGGTGTTGACTTTTTTTTAAACACCTACCTTGTGGAACAATTGGTAGAGTATGCCAAGTTTGTAGGCTGCAAACAGTAGCCCACCCAGCACCATGCTTGTAAAGCATCCGAGAACAATGCCGACGACTCCAAAGGGCTCCATGCTAGAATGCAGATGCAAATCCTAATTTCTGAAAAGAAACTAACTAGGCTAAACGTATTATATCGAAATCTACGGAGCTACCGGTTCAGCAGCTCACCGGTTCAAGCTAGGCTAATAAACTATGGAGCTTCTACTACAACTGCTATACACCCATTTCAAAGGCATACACGTGCAACTACATTCACTCAGAAGTTATAAAATTTAAAGTTACTCTGAGGCTCTGAAGGACATTAGGTCGTCTACAACTTGAAACGACAAAGTACCCTTTACCTTACCCCTGCCCCGACACGGAAAGAAATGTGACAGTTAATGGTAAAGCCACCTGTAAAGGATATACGGTACTTCCGTTTAGTAATTTTCAAAATATGTGCCTGCTGCTAAAATTCACAGCATTTATTTGTGGCGTATACACGGGGATTTTCTTTTCCAATTGTTATTATTTTTCTGTAGTCATGAAGGCAATAAAAGTTACACTTGAGTCTTCATTAGTTGCTGTGTATTTAATCGTATGCTCACATGTATGGCAGACATTGTACCTTTATTGTCAAGGTAAAGATTTATTTCCGTCTTTAGTGAATGTGAGGGCGCTGTTCAAGCCAAGGACGGTCTCTAGTTCAGGTGTGTCAAACGTGAGACCCGGGGCCAAAATCAACCGGGAAAAGACTCCAATCTGGCCCACTGAATGGCTATGAAAAAAGTGGAGGGCATAGATAGACCTCCCCCATTGCAGTAACAGATAAATAAACAAATGACAGAAAAATTCCTGGTTTTTTTTGTTTTTTTTAACTCTCTGCTATACAATTCAATTTTTACAACGGGTTCACAGTGAAAAGACAAAAAAGTATAATTTTACCCATTTATTTATTTGTGTTGACATATTTCTTTCATCGACTACAATGTGAAATTGCACTTCTCATGGATTTTAAATGTGTAGTAAACTTCTATACAACAACAGAAAGGGGATTTTCACTAATCCAGCCCATTTAAGATTCAAGTGTGCTGCATGAGCCACAACATGAAATAAGTTTGACACTCCTGATCTGGTCAAATCAGGGACTTTACACAGTCAAAGGTTCAAGATGTGTAAAATGGGTTCAAATTGCATTATTTGTAGTGAGAGCAAAGTGCATGTTAAATCATAAGACGATTGCAGATTGCATAGTAAAGGAAACAAAACAACTAGCAATGTAAGATTTTACAATTTGAATGAAAATATTTACAATAGACTTTATAGGCTAGACAGTATTAATATAATAAATCTATCAATCTTTTAATGAAAGAGCATGGTTGTCTTTGTCTGTGTGTATGTGTTGAAGTTAGTTTGTTGTTTTACAGCATGTTCACAGCAGTGTGCAGAAAGGAAGTTTGTACACATCAATAGCCTTTCCATAATCAGGATTTTCAGCAAACAGTAGTTTATCATGCACCCGTTGTTCCTCAAAGACAATAATCTGAAAGAGAGCAGAAAAATAAACACAAATCAACTAGGTTTTTTAGTTACAAGTTACACTTATAATTCATGTTCCATCTTTTGATATTACACAGGTACCTCATTCTCTCCACTTCTAAGCCAAGGTGCTGGGAGATAAAGGAAATGCTGGGGGCCAATAAACCAATAACGTCCAAGGTTCTGCCCATTGACAAATATAACGCCTTTACCCCAACTCTGTGGATAAATACACTATCATTATGAATAAACAGAAACTGGCTACACAGCATGTATTGTTTAAAAAAAAAAACAACCTCTAGCTTGCTTGCTGGTTAGTTAATGTTTTCCACACAAACTGTTATACTCACACGAAGGCTGACAAAGGTGTCTTTGGGAGGGCCATCGACACAGAGCCTGGCCTGGAAAAACCCGGGGACACAATGTGACTTGAAGTCAGTTTTCCATTGGCCTGAATTTGTTAATCTAAAACAAGAGCCACAAAAGACATACTGTTATCAAAGTACACAGAATATATACAAGGAGACTTGAGCAATTTTTGATTGAATCTTCCCTTTAACATAGACAATGAAAAGGTCCACGTACACTTGGAAACCTGCCATTCTAAACACTGTACAATTTTGGCAAGAAAGACGTTTTTATCCAGATAACAGACCTTTTTATAAAGCTGGGCTTCATATCTAAGCAGGAGATGGAAAATCCTCTCAGTGGGGTGTTGTTCAACACAATGTCTCCCACAATACCTGTAATACATTATAAGAGCAAAAAAAGATGTAATGCAGACACTCTGTGTGCTGTGCATGTTAAGTTATCTTTTCCATGGCTTTGAATAAATAAAAAAGCATAAAACATTTCTTTCTTTCAAATCTTTGCCCCGGTGTTCTCAAAATTCTGAAAAACTATTTTAGACATTTTTCTGGATATGGATATCCATATCCAGAAACCTCAAATAAACTGAATATTCCTTAGATACAGTTATGTCCTTTTTACGTTACTTTAAATGACTGAGCAGTGATTTTTTGTGTTACTGTTTCTTTCATATCTTTTATATATATATATATATACATATATATTAACTATAGTCTTGATTGCAACTGACAGGTTTAATAGTGCATGCAGGAAAAAAAAACATGTGTCCTTCCAACCTCATTAGGAAATGAATACTTTTATTTTACTAGCACTGCTTCCCTTAGGCAGTATCATTCATCTACATATCATGCATTTTCATTGCTGTGCAGATGATACCCAGCTCTATCTACCAATGAAGTCTGGTGACACACACCAGTTAGTTAAACTGCAGGAATATCTTAACAACCTCAAATTTCCGGTTTCTAAATTCAGATAAAACTTACGTTATTGCACTCAGGCCTAAAAAAATTGTGGTGTCTAACCAGATACTTACTCTGGATTTTATTAACTTTTTCTTCATACAAAAAAAGGCAAATAAATAAATAAAAATAAAGCAGTAAGCATAGAACATCTTTTAAGACTAAAAAAATATGTGCCCTGGCCTGAAAGTCCATACAGCTATGGCAATCTGACAGCAGAAGTATTATTATCATTATGAAAATTTGCTGACTTTAAATTGTGAAAAAGTTCTGAATGACATTTTGTCAAAAGACTGAAACAGTCACTTTGATATACAGTAGCTATGTAAAAAACACACGGCAACATGTGGAATACCTTTGCGCTGTTCATCCAGAGCTTTCCCATAATTCACTCTTCCACAGTTCTCCACAAGGAAGCTTAATGTCCTCTCCCCCTTTGATATAGAAAAAATTAGTGCTTTAAATATTGAGTATAAATAAAAGGTGACTATGTACAATTTTCTTTGATTCTATGAATATTCCAAGTCCTAACACATGTCTATGGACTGTGGGAGTAAACCATAGTGCGCAAAGAGAGTTTACGGCACAATTAACTAATGGCACTATTGTGTTTTGTACTGTTGTGTATGAGTGACCAAAACCGTCTGCAAAATAACTTCATTCCAAAGACAAATCTGGGGGTAAAATGGGATGATTAAGCATATTAACCCTAATCCTTAATTTAAGTATCACTTTATAAAGTTTGGAGTAGACAAAGAAAAAATGATCAGCACCTTCCCATCAGGGATTGCAACCTCATGAGTCTTGTAGTCCAAACAACCAACACACTCCCTGTTCACAAAAACCTGGAAAAGATTGAAAAGTCACACAAGCAGGATAGTGTATAATTATGCTGTATTTTGGATCTGTGGTCATTTTATCACGAGTATGCTCTTACCAGCGCTCTGTCTCTAATGTTGTTCCTGGAGTTTAGGGCTCCTCCACCAGTGATAGTGGTTTCATACAGTGTATAACCATATGACTGACCGTTGTTATTGTTCACAGGGAGATTCTCCATGTTCACTGGCCTGTCTGACCTGTGCGGCTGGATAAATAGGAGGTAAAATCAAGTAAATAGTAAAACATTAAGAGAAATTTAAGAATTTGACACATAATGCAATTTGATCAGATCTCTTGCTGCGTCACACCACATGGGGAAAAAACAGGAGTAGTGTTGGGGCTTGGAAAATTACAGTTTCTTAATGTAAGCTTTCACAAGTGCTCATCAAAGACTACGTGAATCACATTCAGAAAGGGGAAGAAACACAGCTAAAGGAGAAGTATGGTCAAACCTAACCGCCAGTTGTGAGACATCTGTCTTAAGCATATAAGCAGCGGGTTGCCAGATCGCTGCACAAAGACACACATGCTGATAACAGCAGCGTCATGTCTGTTTGATACTCGTTGTACCATGTTTGCTCTCCTTCCACTAGGGACCCCATATTTATCTCTTCTGATCTAGTTTTGTCGGTTATACTATGAACTCTCATACCAGATAGGCGCTTGCCATCTGCAGCTCACCTTGTCGCTGAATTGCAAGACGTCCCACAGTGACAGGTGTTGCTGGATAAGAGCAGGGCCGTAAGCTTTCCTCTCGGGAGAAGAGGGCACTCCAGGAAGATGCTCAGCTGTGAGTTCGCAAAAACATTCAGTCATGCCTGAGTTAGACATTTTAGTAGATTTACATTGTTTTTCATAAATTAAAATGAGTATGGATCCTTAAGAAGAGCTTACAGTGGTACTGGCTGAATAAATTCCTCAGGTGGTGATATTTTGGAGTGCAGTCCCCAGCTTCAGATAGGGGAGCATCATAATCTGCCAAGAAACCATTGAAACCACTGACTTTGTAAAAGTAAATGTTTGAAAAGTGAAAAATATGAAAAGTGAAAAGTGAAAAATAAATACAATATAAATTAAGGGACCAGGTCATGTAGGGCTTTAAAAATCAGCAATAAAAATCTTGAACTCAATTCTAAAACTAACAGGTAGCCAGTGAAGGGCTGCAAGGACTGGTGTAATGTATCGTTGCTGGAAAAGATGTTCCTCAAACATGTAAAACGCTTTTTTGTGCTTTGATCTCTGAGCTCTGGGGTCGAAGGTTAACCCACCCTACCGTAACTGGTGACCTGAGATTTGTAGGTGCCAAAGTCCATTGCGCCGTTCATGAAGCCAAAGGTGGTTCCGCCATGAAACATGTACAGATTAATGGAAACGCCTCGATCCAAGATCTCTGACACCACAGCCAGCATGTCTGTCATACAGGGCAGCACAGATTTTCCACTGTAGCAGTATGTGACAACATAACACACACAGACCAACAAGCAGCAATATAGGGATTTTTAAAGTGCTTATTTACATTGTGCCTAAACATTTCAAATGAATAAACACTGGTCACTTTGAATCTTGTCATAAAATGAACATATGCTTGGAAAAATTGTATGACTTGAGAAATTTTGTCTTAAGAAACATTTCCAAACCCTCGGCGTAGAACACATGATGATGTTCTCCCCAGACGTCAAACCATCCAGACCAGTACTCCATCACCATGAGAGGTTTCTGGGGCTACACAACAGAACACGTGTATTAAGTAGGCTCTATTTCGCTCTTTACTGTCACTGGCTGAATAAAAAATTACCATCAATTCGTAATAAAAATCCCAAAAGAAGTATTTCTCAGTTGACTTAAATGTCTTTCAGATGGAAATGTCAGCCTGTCATGACAATCACAGATCATCCGTTACCATCACTTACCTGTATGTCAGCCAAATGTTGGATGGCTCCAAATGAGAGTCTCTGAAGGTTTACTGTTTTTAGAGCTGAAATAAGCACATGTCACATTCTCAAACACGATCCAATAGCAAGGACAAACTCATAAAGTAAAAAGCAAACAAAAGACACAGACAGCGATTGTTTGTATCTTTCTCAAGGTTTATATCAGTGTTATTACCTCCTTCCACCCCTCCACATCTTAAGCCCTCCCAGTTGTCTGAAGTCATCAGAAGCTCTTTGATCCCTCTGGACTGGAGACACTACAGCAAAAAAGACAATGAAGGGTGCAGGAATCCATCATGCTGCAATGTCACAAACCATTTTAATGATTACAACTGGCAATAATACACTCACATTCTTTATAAATGGCATATATTTGTCATCTTTTGCAAATGAGCCGTATTCGTTCTCAACCTGGACTGCAATGATCGGGCCTCCTCCTTCAAACTAAAAAACACAAAAACAAAACAGAGAAAACTCTAGTTATTCTTTTGGCTTAAAATGTAGTGAGAAAACAGCCACCTGGAATTACCATCAGAGGCTTGATAACTGAGATGAGCTTGTCAAAGTACAAGTTGACAGCATTTACGAATCCAGGATAAGTTGTCCTCAACTGCATCTCTTCATCTTGTAGCAACCAGCTAGGGAAAAAAAAAAGAGGAACAAGAGAGAAGAAATGTTGTGGTATACTGCTTATTTATGGAACAGCTTCAAATTGATGGGAAGATGATATTACCTAGGCAAGCCGCCCAAGTCCCATTCAGCGCAGATGTAAGGTCCTGGACGCAGGATAACCCAGAGACCCAGCTGTGCTGCTAAACTGACATAGGCCCTGAGACAGGCACAGATGCTTCATGCTCTTTTCAGAAATAAATACTTTGTATGTCTTTCATTTATTGATAGATAGATAGATAGATAGATAGATAGATAGATAGATAGATAGATAGATAGATAGATAGATAGATAGATAGATAGATAGATAGATAGATAGATAGACAGACAGACAGACAGACAGACAGGCATAGTCCTACTAAAGTAAGACATTTAGGTGGGAAACTTACTTAAGGTCCAGCTGATCCTGAAAATTAAATGTTCCCCTCTCAGGCTCATGGAGGTTCCATGGCACATATCTGAAAAATAAAGCAGCAAAGAATATATTCTTTGTATCATCAGCAATAGTATAGTGTATAAGGAGGAGAAATGTTTAACAGGCCTTCCACATAGACCCTAAGCTGGTTTCTATTTGGCTTACTTCACCTAAAGAACAGATACTTGTAATTTAAGGCGTACAGAATGTGCACTGGGAACGTACGTTGTGAGTGTATTGAGACCACAGGCCTTCATCTTCAGCAGCCTGTCCTCCCAGTAGGCTCTGGGGACACGGAAGTAATGAACAGAGCCTCCCAGGATGCGGAAAGGCTTTCCCTCTAGAGTAAACTGAGACGAGTCGGCCTTCAGACCCTCTAAACGACTCATTCTTCTCACATCAAGGTGATGTCTGCGGGAAAGAAAAAAAATCACCACCATATAGTCTAACAGAAAAAGTTCATTTTTTTAAGCAGGTATTGCATGCTGGATTATGGTATTTTAAGCTGTGTCAAAGCATTTGAAACATTTCAGTATGACATTACAGTAACAAATGATGCATTTAAGACATTGTAGTACCTGCAGACTGCACAGATAATGCATAAATTTTAGGTAGAATAAATGGAAAGCCTTACCAAGACTTAACATGAAAGTCGAAACTGCCAGCTACATCAAAAACACTGTCAGTGCTGTGGCTTGAAGCTGAGTTTACCAGAGCGCATTTGTGGAGGGGGGTGGATGGTGCTGGGAGGCCTCAAACACTGTGGATAAGGGAAACTATTGTTGTTTTAGAACAAAAATATAATAGTTCTCTCTCTTTCGCTCTCACTCTCTCTCTCTCTACCACTCAGTCTTTGTCAGTGAAGCACTGCCTTACAGAAAACAGAAATTACACTGTACACAGTAATGTTGGTCACTTCATACTTCTTTGCTCAGTTTTTACATGTTTTCTTTCTCGGTTTAGAGGGCAAACAGAACAACGTCACATTAACAAAGTGTACTTGACAGGAAATGCTAATGGTTCAACTTTATTGAACAACTAACTGTTCAATCAGTTCAACTGTTCAGTGTAATTGCGGTTACAAACATAACTTAAAGTATGACCAGGGAAGGGAGTGGGGCACCTTTGTTGAGACTTCTGGTTCATCAACCGTGTGCGTGACAAAGTAAACAAAAAGTTCCATGTGAATGAAAATTTGCATTATGAGGTTAGGGGATGTTCACAATTATTTAACTTTTTATAAGCACACAAACAGGAACCAACGAGTAGGGGTTTATTGGCTGATTGACATATTTTGAAGTATTTTCTAGGCATCTGATCACACCCGCCACCACCATCACACATCCTTAAAGAGTGGAAGTACCTCTCTAACCATATGGACAGGAGAAGTGTTTTTGTGTGCTTCTGCAAGGGCAGCTATGGTGAGGCCACATTGCAGTGCACACAAGGTGGAATCAGGCCTTCCAAACTGTGAAAGAGGCCAAAGGGGGACAGGTGGCTGTTCCCTCGACCCTGAGCACCTAGGCCATTACAAGAAACCAGCTGGAAAGACTCTTGGATCTGTAGCAGCCCGGATCGGCACCTGAAAAAACTGTAACGCTAACAGCTGGTAGCAGGTATGTATATTCTAAAAAGCAAAAATTATGTTTTGTTTTTTTATTTTTGTTAAAGTAAAGTAATTTTATAGCATTGTGTTTATTCAGAAAATGATCTCGTACATGGTGTACGTCAATAAAGTTAGCCGCTGTTGTAATTTCTATGGCTTCAAATGTATCTTCACCAAACAAAGTGATAAAGAAAAAAATGTTAAAATTTGGGAACAATCCCTTTCCTCCTTATTTGCCTGTTTTATCAGGTTTACACATATTTATTACACCTCATTAAACAGCATTCTGGATTGATTGCTTTCCTGCCAATGACATGGATTTGTATTTATTTATTCATTTAAATAACACGCAAGACAAAGTCAGCCACTAAAAAGAGGAAGATCTGTCTGTAGATCCCATTTTTTTTTTAAGAAAAAAACATCTGTCATTCAATAATTTATTTAAAAGAACTTAAGAGTGCTCGCCGTTTTCAATAAGCAGGTGAACTTTTTGACGGTCCCTAAGTATGTACTGTAATAGTCGCGTTTCATTGGACTTTTCGGACTCGGACGCTCGCTTCTCATGGGTATAAGAAGCTTTATTTTGTAGCACGATCAGAAAAATACTTGAATTACTCATAGCGAATTCATTATTTTTTAATAATTAATTCCGGAAGTACGAATGCTGGCGTTATCATGGAATTCTTCACAGGTTTCACGAAACTGCGTTAAGCTAGCAATATCCTTAGTTCATAGACTCGTCTGTCAGGCTCCATGCTGGAAGGAGAAGACTCGGAAGACTAAACTGTGGAAATATGGCTTTTAAAAGGCGTTAACACAAAGTTCAGCGTGCTGTCATTAATGTATTGTTGATACCAATGGAAAGCTCAGTGTTTGGTCTTCGTCTATCCTTGAAGCAACGATATTTTCTTCTACTTTGCGTCGCTGCCGCGGGAATAATTATGTATCGCTTTACAAGGTAAGACAAACACTGAAACAGCACCGTTTTTACCGGCCACTAACTTTCACTAAGAGTTATGTGCATGAAGACTTCTCGAAGATCACCACGCCCACTGACACATGAAATGTTTACAGTTTATGATTGTTAAGCTCCACGAATCCATCCTCGAGCTTGGAGGTACTGGTCCGTATTGCGAGCTGCAGATTCAGCTCAGTTACACAGAGGCTGACCAGGGCACCTGTGAACGCGTATCTGGCTCACCTGTTGGACTCTAAGTAACAAGCTACTTGACTTTCACTGGCCCACTTTTCCCACACACATTTTATACTCAAGCCTAGTCCTGGAGAATTAAAAAAACAAACAAACAAAAACGTTGGAGATCTACATTAAAATTATTATTCTTAGACTGTAGCCTATGTGAAAAAACTGATCTTCGTTTTTCAGCAGAAGACCTCTTCTGCCAATCGGATAAGGTAAAACTTGTGTGATGTTATTCAGCTGAAATATAAACAGCCCTTTTTTTCAGTAAGGTTGGGATGCTATATAAAATGTAAATTAGGCATGTAACCACTGCTTAGATAACAATGCAACAGGCCAGTAGAAATAGTAGATATAAAGAGTGAAGATAAGATCACAGAGAGGCTAAGTTCACCACTCTCTGAAAGATTGTGAGAGAAAATAGTTTAATAGCTGAAGAATAGCATTTGCCTGTCTAGATTTCCAATACAAGAATGTGTGGATTTCATCATCGGCACATCACTAAAAGATTAAACAGTATAAGGAGAAATGGCTACATCTAAGAGGAAATGCAGATAACCAGCGCTGAATGGAAGTGATCTCTGGGCATTCAGGCAACGGTGCATAAAAAAACCTTAACTTAGAAACAGAGAAACACTGTTTATCATTGCATGCGCAAATGGAAGACAAACATGAACAAGAAACTCCAGAAATTTTGAGATGTCCTCTGGGCCAGAGCTCAATTCAGATGGACTGAGGTGAAAACATGTGCTGACTCTAAGTTTGAATTCTTTTTAGATAACATAGACACTTTCCTCTGCAATAAAAAAAGGAAGAGGCACTGTCCAACTTGTTTGAAACCGGTTTAAAAACCAGCTTTCATAGTGTTACACAAACCATAGGTAACCTGCACACTTGCAAAGGGACCAGTAAGCATGTAAAGTGATTATGTCGTTCAAATCAACATATTTGTTTGGGAAAGCCCTCATGAGGACAATGCCACATCTTGTCAAGTCAAGTCAAAGTTTATTTCTATAGTCTCTGCTTTTAAGCCTGGATCTAGAAATGTCCTAGAGCAGATGGTTCTAGACCTCAGTGCTCTGGTAGGGTTTTAAAAGTTACGTTAAGTAAAGAGGCATCAAACCACTGAGACTCTTAAAAACAAGTAAAAAATTTTAAACTGGATCCTGAAAGCGACTGCATGCCAGTGTAAAGGACACCAGTACAGGTTTAATGTCATCACATTACATTTTGATTGCATTTTGAACAACTTGCAGATGACGGAATAAGATTAGAGCCAACATATAAAGAGTTACAATAATCGAGACAAGAGATAATAAACTGGTAAATTACCCCATCAAAGTCAGGTGGCGCGAGGTAGGCCTTCACTTGATTGAACGAAGCATGTCTTAACAAAACAGCTAATCAGCTAATGTTAATGTTAATGCACAGTCACACAGTGGTTCATTGCAACCAGATGACAGGAAGAGGCTAAGACACCAGTGGTGCTGTCTTACCCATCTAACGCGTTTGGGTTGCCCAAGTAAAATCATTTCTGTTTTACTTTTGTTCAGATGGAGGAATTTTGTATAATTTTGTATATGACATTTTGGACATATTACAGCAGCATGATTCTGCAGTGAAATACCCACCATCCAGTAAACACATTTAAATTATAATGAATTTAAAAGTATGACAAATTAGCTCTGAAGCAGCTGAAGTTATATAGTAACCAAGACCTTCAAAACTAAAGCAAAAACTAAATGTTTGCAGACATTTACTAAATTACTAAAAGAAATTATGATGATGTAACACTGATGCAACAATGTTGCCATTGTACTGTTTTTTAAATTAATATAGGTTTTAAATAGTGTAAAAACAAGGGTGATGCAGTAAAACACGAGAGATCTGGTTCGTGAATCTGGTAGTAAACATTTTATTGCAAGCTGACAAAAGACACAATCTCAGTATCTCAATATAGTGCTTACACTAACCATTGACCCTCAGAGGTGTGGCTTTCCTTTTATGCTCACCATGATAAGATATACAAGCTACCTATTACCTCTGCGCTTCAGTAAAGGAGATTTCCGCACACTTGCAACAGCAGATTTCCTTTTCTTGTTCAGCGAATTCTTTCGCACTTTCAAAGTTTTGTCTCTTAGGAACCACCCTGAAACAAGAAGAATGAACCGCGTGGAGGGCCTGAGAGCCAACTCTTCTCAGTTCACTCTGGAGAGAAAACCTTTCCTCATCCTAGGAGGCTCCATTCATTACTTTCGTGTCCCAAGAGCTTACTGGGAGGACCGGCTGCTGAAGATGAAGGCCTGTGGCCTTAATACTCTCACTACGTAAGCTACTACAACTCAAGACTGTCTGAACACATTGGCGAAAAAGTCATTGCCCATACTTCTATCAGGAGTTTGCAGCTGAAAAACATAATGCACACATATGCATTTAAAAACGTTTAATTTCTTTTTTCAGGTATGTTCCCTGGAACCTGCACGAGCCGGAGCGTGGGGTGTTCAAGTTTGACGATCAGCTAGATTTAGAGTAAGGACTTAAGGCAAGGGAAGGCTTTCAGAGAATTCAGAAGATCACCTGCAGATGGCACTGTTATATTACTAAAGGCTTGAGTTTGCCAGCCTTGAGTGATTTGATATAACTGAGGTTATAAGAAATGTTTTAAATCAATTAGTGAACTTTGTCTGTCAGTGATTGATTGAGTTATTAATTCTAATGTCATTAAGTGTGTTTTTTGTTTTCAAAGTACACGATGAAGGTTAAGGAAAATATTTTACAGTGAGAAAATATATTATTCATTTAAATACTTTATTGACTTTTATTCGTAATAAATGGCTCCCACTGACAGCTCATTTTACATCCGTTCCCTAGAGCCTACCTACGTCTTGCAGCCAGCTTGGGCCTCTGGGTGATTCTGCGACCAGGGCCTTACATCTGTGCTGAGTGGGACTTAGGGGGACTACCCAGGTAAAGATTTTAGATATGCAATCAAGTGTTACTGTATATTTATACATGTTTTGTAAGTGCCTTAAAGCATTAGTTACTCTGGAATCTGTTGTGTAAAACAGCTAGTAGATTGCTAAGCAGTTTAACTTGATTACAGTACTGTGCAAAATCATTTCTTTATATTTTGCCTCCAAGGAAGCAGACTTTTTTGTAATATTTAAAATGATCTTAAACAATAGTTCTCCAGGCTTTCTGAAGAGCTTTGAGATTTTTTTTTTTTTTAGATTGAGATTCACTAATTTTCAGTGCAGTTCTTTTACCTGACCCGTTTCAGTGGAATGTTTTTTTGTTTTGTTTTTTTGCTTGTTCAAATGATACAATTCAGTGATTCAAGTGTAAAAATGCTCAGTTGATGGACTGGTGTTGTGTTTACACATAACAAAGAATTTACCAAAGAACCAAAGAATTTTAAATTGTATTTTAAGGCACTTTGTTACCAGCAGCCTGTCATAAACCGCTCAGTTTCACAGACATGGAATAGTATTTCATTGTGAGTTGATTTAGAGGTGATTTCAAAGAACTATTAGCCTCATCAGAAATGGTCTTAGTGGAACAGTTGCTGACAAGAAGCCATTCGTAAGTAAGGGAAATATGGAGAAAAAAACGAGACATGCTAAAAAAACGAGACATGCTTAATTAGAGTGATGAATGCAAGTATGACATTTTTGGTTAAAATGTTATCAATATGTATGAAGGAGGTTGGGAGAGAGGTACAACAGTGAGTGTCAGCAGTCATCTGCAAAACACAGTGGCGGCTCTGTCATGGTGTAGAGCTGCATTCTTCCAGTAGTGTTGTTGGAGATCTTGACACAAATTCATGGAATTATGCTCGGAGAAAAGTACTGTCAGATTTTCATTCACTGTGCAACACCATCTGAACAGTATCTGATTGCCCACGGCTTCATTTTTCAGCATGAAAATGATCACAAACACACTGTTAATCCAGTAAAAACATACCTTGATGAACAAACACATAGTCGCTAGCCATCATGGATTGGCCTTCCCTATAGCCCAGACCTCAATATCTTAACAGAGAACAGAAGAACATCTAGAACATCTTAATAAGAGTTTTGGATGTCCTTCAAGAAGCATGAAGAACTACTCCTGAAGACTTTCATTTTATGTTTGTAGATGTTTAAATGAAGTGCTGCAGCCATTTTTCATTTTCCTAACAAAATATAAAGAAAACAAACTCTTGCACATTACTTTATAACTTCTATTATCAAGTGGTCCCTTTGCAGAGGGCAAAATTTGTTTAGTGCCTCATCATTAAGTCACGTGTTTTTTTTAAGTGTGCGTGGTTGACAAAAATTGCTTGGTTTCTTCTGGAAAGAAATGTTTTTGTTTATTTTCTACTTTGTTTTGTTTGTTTGTAAGACCCACCTTTAGGGATGGGTATTGATAAGATTTTCACGATTCCGATTCCATTTTCGATTCTGTTTAACGATTCGATTCTTTATCGATTCTCTTATCGATTCTTTTTAAAAAAGGAGAACACTAAGGTTGATTAGCTTAGAACTTTGTTTTATATCTTCTCTTTGAAGGTTCAAGGTTCAAGGTTCTTTATTTGTCACATGCATAGTTATACAAGTATAACACACAGTGAAATGTATCCTGACACGCTCCTCGACATGTGGAAAAAAAAGGGGGTTTGGTTTAGGGCCCGGATGGCTTGAGGATAGAAGCTCCTCTTGAGTCTCTCTGTCCTTGCCTGGATGATGCGGAAACTTCTACCAGATTGTAGAAGTTGGAACAGTTTGTTGCCAGGATGGGACGGGTCCTTCAGTATCTGCGTTGCTCTAGTCCGGCATCTCCTGGTGTAGGTGTCCTGAAGCGGGGGGAGAGCAATCCTGCAGCAGCGTTCTGCTGTACGGATCACTCTCTGGAGAGCTTTTTGGTCCTTCACACAGCTGTTCCCAAACCACGCTGTCATGTTCTGTGTGAGGATGCTCTCCACAGCTCCTGTATAGAAGATCCTGAGGATCTTTGGAGAGACCCTGAACTTCCTCAGTTGTCGTAGGTGATACAGGCGCTGCCTAGCCTTTTTGGTCTGGACCTGAATGTGGGCAGCCCATGTCAGGTCTGAGGAGATGTGGACACTAAGATACTTAAAGGACTGCACCCTCTCCACTGGAGCTCCATTAATGATAATGGGCTTGTAGTCTCTGTGCTGACTCCTTCTGAAGTCCACCACCAGCTCCTTGGTCTTGCCGACGTTCAGCTGGAGGTGGTTGTCCTGGCACCATGATGCCAGATTCTTCACTTCGTCCATGTAGGCCGCCTCATCGTTGTTGGAGATGGCACCCAACACCACTGTGTCGTCAGCAAACTTCACAATGGTGTTGGAGCCGTGGGTGGCCACACAGTCTGAAGTGTGAAGAAGATAGAAATTTAGGAGTAACATGGCCTTACAAACCCAACAGTGAGATCTTAAGAGATCCACAGCCTACGGCTCTTCAATGGGGTGTCACAGGGTCCCCAGGAAAAAAAATTGTAAATGTAAAACAATAAAATAAATATTCTTCTGTAGCAATAACAAAGTATAACATAAATTATTCTGTAGCAATTACACAAGAATATCCAGTAATGTCCCTGCCTACAATTAAACACATTCACTTACCGAAAATCGGGGGCATCTGCTGTGGCAAACGGGTGCAAGCCTTTGACCACAAACTTAGTCACCGCTCGGTGACATTCGTCTATCCTGGCCTGAAAGGAGACGCTAACGGTAGACTGCAGCGAGAACTGCCAGCATCTGAGCCAGCCAGACTCTGTCTCTCTCATCATGGTCACCTAAATGCAGCGCACAGTAATGGCAGGTTTTGTACTAAGGCAGATCGCGCTAACATAATATGCACTGTTAGTTGATTATTTACCTGCTGCATTAACGGGAGCACACATGCAAACGTTACCGCTGCTGCTGGGTTGAGATTCATGAGTCCGGAACGGAATTAAAAACACGACATTCATTTAAGGTTATCGGGTGTTTTGTGAGCAAATGCTTTTGCATATTCGTAGTGTTTCCTCCTTTAAATGAAATATCTACTTTGCAAGTATTGCAAGTTGCCCCGTTGTCATCCGTTCACGTAAAGTATAACCAAACTTTTGAGCGTTTGAGCCTCTTAGGCGCCCTGCCAGGTACATGACGCTCCGCAACGTGGTGACGTCTTTCAGGGCGACTGGAATCGATAAGGTAATCGTTTGCAAAAATGGCAAACAATTCCAAGGAGTTGAAACAGTGGGAACCGGTTCTCGATACCCATCCCTACCCACCTTACAGGTTTGCACCTGCAGTACAACAGGGCCTCACATAGAGTCAGGCATATTAAGAATAAACAGCAATATGCAGTACGTCATGTAAGTTTGCCACTGCTGTTACTCGAATGAAAGTCACTGAGGATTACCAGCAGACTTTTAGAGATATATTGGAGACAGCCATAATTAAATCTGACAGGCACATCTCCCTGAAAAGATGAATTGATTTACTTCTGTAATCACGATAGATTCAGACACATAATCAGATAATTGCTGGCAGGAATAAGGTAGTATTTTTAGAGCAGTATTTTCCTTTTGGGAATGTGAGGTCGAGGTAATTATTTGATAATTGTCAAATCTGAGCGAGAGGGAAAGAGAAATGCACTAAAGCATGACTTCCTCTGCTTGACGGTAGCCATTCTTAGGTCAGCTTGGTGCAGCTGTCTTCAAAATCTTAAAGTGAAATCCCATCACAACGCTTTGTGCTGTGATTTCTTTACAGCTGGCTGCTACGGGATCCCCAGATGAAACTGCGAACAACCTACTCTGGATTCACTTATGCAGTCAACTCCTTTTTTGATGAGGTCATAAAGAAAGCCGTCCCACATCAGGTAGTTTTCTATGAGTTTACTGAAAATGTAGAGGTCCTGACCTCTGTAAGTGAAACATGCTTATTAACATGCCAGTTGTGAGGGGGGGTGAGAAAAATGACTTACAGCAAAGTACTACTGTGTAAGAGGAATAACAAACAGATGTCACATACAAATTTAATAGATTTTCTTTTAAATTCAGTAAGCACGCCGTTTAAAAAGCAATCATGACTCCAATGTGATACAACAATTTTAAGATGATAACACTTTTATAACCTCAATCGCTACATCAATATTTTCATTACAACGTCCTGAAATGCCGTACAGGGCCCGGGTGCCATTAAGAACGTGGTAAACAGTTTTAGCAATGCTTACAGTGGTTACCAGACACACTTGAGTTGCTTATCTTGTCTTCACAGCCTTATTTTTTTATCAGCTCCATGCATCACTGAACACTAAAGCTTTCATATCTCAATGTTTTTTCCATTTTAACTATGCTGAGGATAGGAACGAGAAAGAACTTGTGTCAAGTCATACTGTATGTCCTAATATATGGCTAATTGCTGCACAGTACTCCAAGGGTGGCCCGATTATAGCAGTTCAAGTGGAGAATGAATACGGCTCCTATGCTACAGATGAAAATTACATGCCCTTCATCAAGGAGGTAAGGAGGTAGTTAATAAAGAACTATCAATAAATAGGTTTGCACTTATTTACTTTGCTCTCCCCTTAACTCATTTGCTTTCCCTTTTTCTGTCTTACGAATATATATGTATATATATATATATATATACATATATATGTATGTATTCAAAAATATAATTTCGGTTTTGTTTAGTTTCCTCTATAATACCCCCACCCCCGATCTTTACAGGCGCTATTGTCAAGGGGTATCACAGAGCTGCTGCTGACCTCAGACAACAAGGACGGGCTGAAGCTTGGAGGAGTGAAAGGAGGTATTGTCAGATTGGCTGGCAGACAAACAAGCTGCTGTATGCACAAATGGCCAATCAATCACACACACATTCTACAGCATGTTGGCTGGCTTGTCTCGTTTTTATGCACAATGGCAAAAAAGTCTGAAATAAGTGCAGGCCAGTGTTGCACAACTACAATGCAGAACCAAATCCTTGCGTTATACCAGAAAGCTGTTTTTGAATTCACATTAATTAGTAACCATTATTTGCTGTTGGTTTTTACTGCAGTGCTAAAGCATTTTGATTGATACTTGGTATTACTGATATATTCCCATGTGTAGTATTCATATAATTAGAAAGCAGCACCCACCAGGGTATGTTATATTCAACCTTCTTCTGAGAATCACTTAAAATATTTAAATGTATCTCTAATAATTTTTCAAAAAGTACTGTGCAAAAGTCTCAAGCTACCTCTCATTTCTTTCTATTTTGTTAGGAAAATGGGAAAAACAGTTTATTAAGCTATGTGCAAGCATTAGTGGAAATGCAAAATAAAGGCTAACACAGAGTTTGAGTTTGTGGCCACCCTCTTTTTTTCAACACAGACTCTCATAGACTCCAGTAGACAAGCTTTTTTGAAGTAGTCTTCAGGAATAATTCTCCAGATTTCTTGAAGGACATTCAAAGCTCTTCTTTGAATTTTGGCTGCCTTTTGTTCTGTTCTCTGTCAAGATGATCTCACGCTGCTTCGATAATGTTGAGCTTGCGGCTTTTGGGAGGTTGGTCCATGACTGATAGGGTAATTGTTGTCGTGTAATATGGCAGAGCTCAGCCTTTTCTCCCTGTTTCTCTTCCTTGCAAGTGGTTTCTTGACAGTCACCCTTCCACTGAGACCATTTCTGATCAGGTTTTGGTGAACAGTAGATTGATCCCCTGAAAGGTCAGCTGCATCTCGCAGATTATGAGCTTTGAAATGAGATTTCAAAAAGATACTGTTAATCTGCTAAATGGACAGGTTCTTATATAGCAGTTTTCTACTCTACTCAAGCACTCAGGGAACTTTATGCAACGTACCTCTTTTACCTATTCATACAAACCCTTACTTCCCCTGCTACACCCAAGTGCTTTCTGTCTAACTTTCTATCCAAGAATACTTTGACATGCAAACTGGAGCAGCCAGGGATCGAACCACTAACCTTCTAATTAGTGGATGATGTGCTCTACCGCTGGAGCTACACTCGATTAAAGATTATCTCCAGCTGTAGATAATTCGCTTGTCCAGTTTCCTCAAAATTGTTTGCTGAGATATGACAAATTCTTGGCTGTTTGTTCATTTTTAGAGCAGAAATACTGTTTTGTGCCTTTCAGACTGTTATCTTTGGCAGTTTTCATAGATTCAGCTAAATAAATTGGAACAAATGATGTGTTTCTACAACAGGCTGCTGGTAACAAAATGCCTAAAGATACAATTTAAAATGTTCTCTTTGCTAAGTATTCTGTTACATGTATACACATCTCCCTTGAGTTAGGTGCCTTTTTTATGCTTGAGTGATTCCAGTTAGTGCTAAGTGCTAAGCTCAAGACTTTTGCGCAGTATTGTATGTTCATAGAGTCTTTTATCAGAACAATTTCCTGCCTTTCCTGTCTTTACCAACTAAAGGATAATTTAGTTTCATTCAGATACTACCAATTCATGGTTGAATGACTAATACCTTTCTGAAGAGTGGTTTAATATTGTGCCTTATTTAACGTAATATGTGTCTTTTTTTGTTTGCAGCTCTGGAAACCATCAATTTTCAAAAACTGGACCCAGATGAAATCAAGTATCTGGAACAAATACAAGTAAGTCTTTCCTTCTACAAAATTAGTTAAATTCATGTTGATAGATTTTGGAGTTTTCTGGTATAATTAAACTCATCACTGCACTTAGTTAGCATTGTTCTCTGCAAGAATGAGACAATCCTGGTAAAACAAACTGAAACTGTTTTCTATTAAAGGAATTTGAAAGGTTCAAACTATCAGTTGCTTTACTTGTTGAGTAGTTACACTAAAATATTTTTTCTTTACTAGCCTCAGCAACCTAAAATGGTGATGGAGTACTGGTCTGGCTGGTTTGATCTCTGGGGCGGGCTCCATCATGTTTACACTGCTGAAGGTAAGACATGCTTTATTTTTACAAATGTAAAAAACATGTTTTCTTTAAAGAGAGATTCAGGATCCGTGATGAGTGTAAGACGGGGTTCGAATGACGGTAAGTTAGGATTACTGCAGATGGATTCTTTGTTGTGGGTGAAACTTTTTTTCTTGTACAGACGGTCGATAGTGGTGGATAATTTGAGGCAAGAGCAAGACAGGTTTTGTGCTGCAAGCTATTACAAAATCACTGAAAGTAAAACAGGCTGTCTTGAGAGTAAGACAGAGTCACAGTGCCGTAGGGTAAGAGAGGTTTAAGACAAACCTTTTAGCTGAGTATAAAACAGTGTCTATGCCAGAGGAAAGACTGTGTAAGGACAAACTCGCTGCCATGGGAGCTGTGTGAGCCTTTCTTCAGGCTGAGTGTAAGACAGTGTCTAACGCCATGTTTCTTCAAAGAAGGCGCTGAGCCCACACAGTGCAGCTGGGGTATACAGCTTAGCATATGGTCATTTCTTACTTGTTTGATGGCTTTGTTAGAGATTTATATAGCTTTAATGCTTGGTTGATTGTAAGCCAAGTATCACAGACCAGAGGCTGTGTACCATGCTCTTAATTGCAGAATTGTTCAAAGATATGCTTCACTGATTTTTATTGAACTGAGGTGGAGGAGTTAGCTATCTGTATTTCCTGCAGCCTCACATACACGCAATAGATAAACAGATACAAAAACACTGATACAGATCAACTGTTGTGCACTACATTTCTGTTGGTGGGAAGACATCATCATGGGTTTCCCATATATACTGATTCTATTAGTATTGCTATACTGGTTTGTATTTTGTACAAGAAATAACGTGATGCATGTTTGATGCAATATCTGCCTGCTCAAGAGCAAATGACATTTATTTATTTAATTTTGATTTTATCTTTATCTTTGCGATTAAAATCTCTTTTCAAATGAGACCTTGTCAAAAATGACAAAATTCCTGTTTTTATATTTGCAGTCTCGAACACTTTTATGTGAAATTATAGCAAACACAGGAAAAGTATAGAAATAGCAATTCACTTATTTAATTTAAATGTAACGTGTACATATGACAACGGTTTATACTGCTGCACTTGAATTAAAAAAATAGAAATAGATTAAATTGGTAATAGTAGAATTATTCAGATTAATTTATTTTTGTGATATGAAAGTGACAGGACTCAATTATAGATCACTGACTTGGTTAGTGGGATATTCTGCAGGGAACAAATGCAGTTTTAAAGGTGAGCTCCATGGCGAGAGGTTGGGCACACCTTGGGGAGGTTGCTGGTCTATCCCATGACTTCAAAGAATATTCAGTATGAAATACCATTACTGGTAAACAGAGATGGGCAGTAACGTAACTTGTAACGTTACTGCCCGTTACAAGTAACGCGTTACTGTAATCCGATTACTTTTTTCAAGTAACTTGACCAACACTGCTGGTAAATAGTAACAAAGGTGAAGTCAACTGTTATATTTCATCAGTAATGCAATGGAGCAAAAGTATATAGTGGCAGAAAAAGTAAATACTAATGGAGTTTTCCAATGTATTTTGGGATAAACAAGTTTGTGCAGTACATTTTCATAAAGCAATGCAGTTTCTTATTTTCATTATTTCATATCTTAATCTTTGTACTGTTTGAAATTAAATAATGGTTTAAATGTGTTGAAAAATCATCACATTTTAGTATTATTTATATTTTACCCAGGCCTGCCTGATATATTAGCTATTTGCTGGTACACTGATATCAGCCTTTATAATGACTGATATGTGAAAATTACAAGGTGAAGAACACATGGTAGAAACACCCTTCAGCCATGTTATCAGTTTAGATACTGCAGATATTTCTCTACCAAAATGCATTCTGCAACTTCCCTGTTAGCAACACATTTGGTGTGGCTAAAAAAAACAACCCAAACAAGTTTATTTTTAAATTGCATTGCCACATTACCTTAGTAAGTACAGTACTCATAAATAACAACACACAAAACATGCTAGCTTTTTATTTCAGATACGTAAAAGAAAATGATATCAGCTTATATATCAGATTTTTTCAATCACCAAATATCTGTATCAATATCAGTCCTTTGTCCTATACGTATTTATCAGGGTTGTATAAAACAGCAAATCTTCGTGTCTTTTAATCTAAAGAATTCTCTCTTTAACTCTATATTTAGCACTTTTACTTGAAAACTGGCGTTCACTGATCGTTTCAGTTGCACATCAGAAACATATCTAAGCTACTTAAGTGTGAACACGTTGTGTTGACTTAAAAGCATAAAAAGACCCAGCGTAGTATTCATGTAAAAAGGCCAGTGGCTATCTCTGCACTTCAGTATGTACTCTACATTGTACCCCACATATCAGCTGTATAACATGCTCCACATGCTGCTGTTGTGTGTGTTATATTTATAGTCTAATGCACAGTCATGACGTAAATGATAGCACCTATTTCACAATTGTTAAGATTAATGGCAGTCAGACACTCTGGCATCACCATCCTGAGTGCTCTTGGAAACATCTTATTTCTTGAAACGAGTGCAGTGCCTCAAGCCTCCTTTTTACTCTTGTCATTCCTAGCAGCCATCCGCATCTTAACAAAAAAATGCTCTGAAAAGGAAAATAGGGAGAAAGAAAAACCCTCACCACGCAGAAACTGTCACAGCAATGAAATGAACACTGAAATATTCAGAGGGGGATTCATGTCCTTGACAGTTCAGTGCTCTGCAGACTGCAGCACACCCAGCAGTTGGTCACAGTGAGTTCTGCCACCATGAAACCAGCCGAGTCCAGCTCGACTGCTCGCCCAGCCCGATTGTTATTCAAAAAGGCTAACGCCTCTTGATTAGAATCATTAAACTCAGTCCAGTTACACTACTAAAATTCAATTTAAATTCTTAATTACCTTCTTAGCTACGTTGATTACAAAATATATTAAGCTTATTTGTGCAAGAAAATAGGCCATTTTTTGGGTGTGAGCATTGCCCCGTAATAAATTATAGTTTCCTGTAATAGGATTTGTGGTTTATGTTTCAGTTAAAGTGACACTGAGGGCAATAGGGGTATTAAAACAGCAGCTCTAGCTCATTAAATCCGAGTCTGTGTGGATTTGTTTTCCCGCTTTTGTGACTTAAAGTCCCGTTTGTTATTCCCTGATTCACTCACTGGTCATATGGGAAAATTTCAGCTAAATGAAATCTTACTTTGGTTTTTTCGACAGAAATGATACCTGTGGTGACCGAAATCCTTAAGCTGGACATGTCCATCAACCTTTACATGTTCCACGGGGGGACGAATTTTGGCTTCATGAGTGGGGCCTTTGCTGTTGGACTACCCGCACCTAAACCCATGGTAACAAGCTACGGTATGTGGAACGAATCAGTTTGTCTTTCATGAGCTTCTAAAGCACACTGGCCAGTATTTCCTGACATTTGAATAAACAAACCTCTCTGCTAGAGCTGGAAGGAAAATAAAGTTATACATGGCTGACTGGTCAGGCTTTAACTTGCCCCTGCCGCAAGGATTCAACACAGGCACATATTCATAATTAGTGACACTTATCAAAGCTCTCGGATTTTGCACAACAATAGGCTAAAATTTGCATGCGTCATGTGGATAATAACTCATTTGAAACATAGTCTCATTCTGTCGGCTTGTTACATTGAAACAAATGGGAGTTGGTTAGGTAGATAAAAAAATATGATAAGGATATTTGAGACGTCTGTAGATGGTGCTATCTCTACTCAGCAGCATCTGACCTGAAACTTAAATATGCAGAGCACACAGATGAATTCATTACCTAATAAAATGCACGGGAATGTAAATTAAAGATGGTACAATGGGTTTTATATCCTCCTCTAGGGTACTTAACATTGTAATGACCTTGTTCTTTAGAAAGGAGGAGAATTCTGAAAAAAAACAAGCTCCACAGTAGGCAAGGCCACCTCTGACCTTCAGCAGCCCCTCATACTTGTGTTTACTTCTCCGAATGCCTTTTTACCTTTTTTGCCTCACAAAGCCTCCATTTTCTGTCAAGATAAAGCGCAATATGTCTCGGCCCGCTGCTGCCTCGAGATGTTTGATAGGGGCGCACAGTGAAAGCATCTGCCACAGTAAGAGGCATCCCTGCCTCTCTCTCTGCCTCCCGAGCCTATGTTCTGATAGCGCATTATCTTTCAGATTACGATGCTCCATTATCCGAGGCTGGGGATTACACCACCAAGTACCATCTTCTGAGGAATTTATTCAGCCACTACCACAGTGAGTGTTATGCATTGCAGGCGAGATGGGCTCACAGATCTTCTGTCTCTCTCCTTCTTTCCCTCCTTTTTCTTTCATCGCCCTCTTTAGTAAATTCTCCTTGTAGAACCTGTTCACTGTTGGCTAAAGCAGGATCACTTTGCATATGATTACAAGCATGGATTACAGATATGTTTTTGTGTGTGTGTCTGCGCGTTTGTGCACGTGTGGCAGAAATGTGTCCAAGTCAATGACCCTCAATTACTGCTCATTTTCAAAATTACATCCTCGGCCTTTTCTGTCACGTTTATTGGTTAGGCAGTTTTCCCCTCTTTGTAAAACAAGGGTTTTGCGGTCGGGTGCAGGAGTCTCAAGTGTTCTGTGGCTATGGCTAGCTTTTGGCAATCTGGGATTAAATCCAGCACAATAATTTGCTCAACGCCGTGGTGATTGAAGATAGTTTGAAAGGCTGCCTGTGCGTGATTCATCCTTATGTTTTGTAGTCTGCCGAGCATGAGCAATGGCCCGGATATGAGAGTCTGAGACTGCTCTGTGTTCTTCTCGGCAACCGCAAACACATGACCTAATTCCTTAATTAGATCAACTTGATATTTTTTAATTGTTTGGTTGTCATCATGTACATTGTGTCAGAGCTGTGTCTTTTTCCTGGAGTGTTTTTTTGGATTTACCTTTGACTGCCCAAACTCGATCAAGGTTCATGGTTCTTAAAACAAGCCTATGATTTTATATTCTTTGAGTATTTCGTATTATTTTGCTGCTATAAAAAACGCCGCGTGCCTGTGCACTGGCAGTATGCATGCTGCTAATAAAATGACTTGTTAATAATTTGCGACAATCTGAGTGCTACTCACATATTTATCTTACAGAACGGTACATTTAATCACTTACATTATTGAATTTAAGGCAGGCCGTAAGTGTGTAGTTAGTGTCTAAATGTGTTCTCAGTCATCTTATGTTAGATTTGATCCACCGCTGAGGCAGTGAGAGAGATATTTAGAGGAAAGGTGTCGGCTATTCCAGCTGTTACCACTTGGCAAGAATAAAACGCTGTGAAACTTCTTCCAGAGGGACTCCTGGTGTCTCTGTGTGCTTTAACACCGTTAAAAGCTGTTAGAGGGCACGGGCAACCACTGCTAATCGTTGTAAAGAGACTGTAAACTGGAATGCAAACTGGATGCTGCTGAGGACTTTGTATGTCTCATCCAAGGAGGCTCAAACAGTTTCTCAGGGACAGCATCTAAAGGCTGGAGAATGAAAGTCTTTTAAAAGGTCGTGCTTTAATAATCTAGGAGGATGTCCAGCAACTTTTTCTCTATTTCAGTGTATCATTCGCATGCCAGATGTAACAGATCTTCTTTTCATTTGCAGCAGTACACAAAATTGTTCTTAATAGTTGACAAAGTAAAGCAAGAAGCTGAACCCTTGACCACTACAGTGAGAGGATCCACTCATTTGTTAATTTCTTAAGAGAGACTTGAATTTCATTTGTCGCCCGTCTGTAAAGAATATGTCCAGATAATTCTGACAGGCAGGCAAACTCCTTTTATAATTACAAAAGCTCCCTAAAGAATAAAGCTCCTTGTGGTGAATAGAGGATAAGGACAGAGAGCCAAACTGCAGGCTATGCTTATTTTTCCCACCTTGTTTTCACAGCTCAGCCTCTCCCTGAACTGCCCTCTGTTCATGAGCGGAGAGCATACCAGCCCGCTGTCATCCAGCAGCACATCTCTCTGTGGGACAGTCTGCGCTTCACTGACAAGGTAAGCTACAGCCGCAGTGCGAGTGCCAAAATATGGGGAACGCATTAATAAACAATAAGAGCGTCTCATGAAGCAACGCTCATCTGCACGGTGTAGCAAGGCTGCAATGTTGTTTACAGAGAGAATACATAAGAAATTCAACTAAGCTTAAGGACAATTTACTGTTAGCCTTTGTTTGTTACCCTTATGCTGCACATCACTTTCTCAGATGCCAAAATGATTAGGTATTTCTGACCACTGTCAGATACAAGAGTTTTTTGTAGCCACTTTTGTAGCTTTTCTAGCTCCTAATAATAATAATAGTAATAATGATGAAAAGATAAATGATAGAAAGAACCCTAGCTGTAGTTTGCAGCAACACTGTCAAATTAATCATCTGTGCTCTTTGGGGTTTGTTTATATGCATCTTTAGTTGAACATTTTTTTGTTTCTTATTTTTTAAATGATCCAAAAACAAAGCATTATCACACAAGACACGTGTCCCAGCTAATTTTAAATGATTCTACACACTGGTGAATTGCTATTGTGAGAAGTCTGAACGAGAAAATGAACAACAGCGCTCGGAGCAAGACATTTTCTCCTAACTACACCGGCGGCCTGCTCGGGGACCAGCAGAAATCAGCCGTGTGCAGCTTTATGACTGTAGAGATTGTTGTGGAAATAAAAGCCCGAATGCGACACACACACACAAAAAACAAATGTCCCTTTGCTAAAGAGGAGGAAGAAGAAAACAATTAAGGTTAAACACCAACCAACCTTTTAGGGTGGTGTTGTCATTTCTGCTTATTTTCATGTCTACCAGTCTAATTTAGCCATTTACACCTTGTTCTTCAATGGCATTTATATTCAGACCAGATGTAGCAGGTCTGGCAGTTGCTTACAACATTAATTATTCACTCCCCATCGCAATAATTTGCTTCCCTGTGAGACGGCAATTACTTTGCCCCTGTCCAGCCGCACACCCTTGTTTAAAAAGCATGTTTTCTCTTCAGCCGCTCCAGAGCTGCTGAGTGGGTTGTCTGAGCTTGATATTGTATCTGTGCATTTGGAGGTATGTGGTTAATCGTGTCATAGCAGGGAGTGTTTATTGCCTCGTGAACGGTGGATACTGCGCCTCCCAAGGGTAGGAGATTGTTGCCGAATAAAAGAACAGCAGATAGGAAAGCTCTAATGTTAATGGTAAACACTAACATTGGATCAGGCCATATTGCAAGTGGAAGACTTATCAAATCTGTATTGAGAGAGGTTATGGTGTATTTCATTTATTCATTCATATTTTAAAAAATCTGAATTTCACACACAAACTATATATATATATATATATATATATATATATATATATATATATATGTATATATGTATATATGCTGTATGTTAAAATACCTGTCTTCTGCATATCTTGTAGCCTTTCAAGTCGGAGAGGCCAGTGAACATGGAGAATCTCCCAGTGAACAATAACAATGGTCAGTCATATGGCTACACGCTCTATGAGACCACCATCACCAGTGGCGGAGCTCTCAAGTCGCAGAACAATGTCAGAGACAGAGCTCTGGTAAGGACAGGAAGACAGACACATCCACAGTCTTTGTGACAACATTTGGACCTAGAAAGTGGCGATTTCCTTGTTAGAAGTCACACCCATGATCAGTGTACTTGTGGATTACAAGTCAAGGCTGCGACCATTTGGTCTGGTATTAGTGGGCAGTTCTCAGGAAAGATTGAATGCAGTGAAAGATAAATACATCTATGTTCAGTTTTCCTTCTTTTTCCAGGTTTTTGTGGATAAACATTTTGTGGGTGTTTTGGACTATACGGTGCAAGAACTTGCCGTACCTGATGGGAAGGTAACTTTTGAGCCTGTCTGTCCTTCTCTGTGAAAATTTGATCCAGTCTGCTGTTTGAAAAGAATAAAGTTGTAAATATTTAACAGCATGCAACATCTGAAAGCTTCAGGGGATGCTGCCGGGTGTTTTTTTGGCAGCCGGGTCCCAGTATTAAGCCAACAGCAAATTTTCAAACAACTGTTTATCCTAACAAATGAGAAAGTCACCTTGAGCCTTACAGAAAACAGTAGACACACATCAGCCTTGATGAGTTGCTAAAATCAAAACAACTGAAAGGATTTTTTTGTGTGCTAATGCTGCTGTTCTGCTATTAATGCCCCTTAATGTTTTATGTATTTTCCCACTGAAGGGAAAAAGAACTCTGGGCTTACTGGTGGAGAACTGTGGAAGAGTGAATTATGGAAAAACCCTGGATGAACAGCGTAAAGGTACAAGCAAGTTTAACAAACAGATGGCTTTGCAGAAATTCCAGTCAGACGAGTCTTGCCTAGAGATCTTTTCCTTTTATTCGAGACCCTTAGAGAAACTCATTAACATTGTTTTAAGATCCATAAAGAAACTGAAGCAGCTTTGACTCACCTTTCAGGTCTTGTTGGAGATATTCTGCTAAACGAGCACCCCCTCCGAGACTTCAATATTCACAGTCTGGATATGAAGCCTGCCTTTGTAAACAGGTTTGTATGTGTCAGTTATTATTCAGTTTCCCCACCAACGTTTGTGTTTCCCTGTCTTTAAACTTGCCTTTTCTTATCCAATCCATTTAGTAATAATCCTGCTTATCACCATCCTGATAGTGGGAAGATGATGCCAGAATGCAAAACAAAACAAAAAAAAAACCCTAAGCACATCTTTTTCATCCTGTATCTCAAAACATCTTCAGTTAAAAGCATTAAGGGCCAGATTTACTGAATGGGGCAAAAATAGCGTGTGAGTATAATCCCCAAATAACGCTGACAGGCGGGGTTAGTTTTACAAGTGATTTACAAAAGTTGTGCTGTTTTCTAAACACAGTCACTTGATTTCAATAAGACATGTCAAATCTGCCAAGAACCGCAAGGTCACAGACTAAGAGATGATATTCAGCATGGGCTAATGTACTAACAGGACAGGCACAGTTGTTAATTATAAACAGAAAAAAATATAAATATACGTCATACACGTGCAGATTAATGTACGCCTATGGTGGCAGTCTGGCAGACAGAGTCGTTACAATAGAAACAGTTCAGGTCAGTTTTTTCTGTGCTGGATTTGTTTAGTGAAAACAACAGGTTTGCAGATTTAATGGCACACTGTGAAAACTCCTTGCACTATCCATGGTCCTGAAATTATAAGTTCTTAAGTTAAATCATAGGGTTCCAAGTCAGCATTGTCATCCCTCTGTTCTTGCCGTTCTGCCGTACTTTCCCGTTGAACCCCATTGCAGGCTGTGAAATAGCTCTCACAATATGTTGAAAAGAATCAGCAGGCAAAAACTGGAAGTTTTGTTGAGCTGGTATCTCGTGACTCCTTCAGGTTGGAGGTTCCAGGTCATGTCTGAGTTCATTGAGCAAGCTTAGAATTAGGTGGTTTTGTAAATGCTATGTTTTTAATCACATCTTTGTCTGATGTTCCAAATAAATCGGCACGAGTGGAGAAGTGTCTCTCTCTTCTAGGACGGACCCTTGCATCTCTGAGGTGGCTCCTAAGTGCAGCAATAATGGGCACCATTTCAGGACCAAAGAATAAGACATTCTTTTCTTTGGAGTTAAATATCGCCACACTTTGCAGTAAATTGTGTTTAGGAAATGTTAGTAAACATTTGCACACTTGATTTAAATATTTCCCTATATTTTGCACACCGAGAAAAAGAACTGCCAGAAATGCATAACCAAGAGGGTCAGTCACAAAAATGTCTGAGTTCCCACCTCACTCTGCTCTCTCTTTAAACACCAACAGTACGTTTTTATACTTTAACCCAATATGTGGTGGTCCAATGAGTTAGTAGGACTTAGTGGCTCTAAGGGCGTGTCAATATATAAAATGCCAGTTCCATGCCCAAGGGCAACCATGTCATAGATAAGTGTTGAACACACAACAAAATGTCATTAAAAACATACAATACTATGTAAAAGTCTTTCACCAACCTGATTTCTTTATATTTCGTTAGAAGTTTGTACAGTTGTAACAAGCTTAAAAGTCAATATTAGGTATGACTACCTTTATTCTTTGACACAGCCTGAACTCTCTTAGACAGGTTTTTCTATAGATTCTTTAAGTAGTCTTCAAGAATAGGTCTCCAGGCTTCTTGAAGGACAGAACAATAGAAGAGCTTTGAATGTTTTCTGTCACTATGAGCCCACACTGCTATGATAGTGTTGTGGTCCGTGCTCTGGGGAGGCCAATCCATGACTGATAGTGTTCCAAAGAAAAACTTGGAATCAAAATATAAGGAAATGAGGGGTGACTCAGTGCGTTTGCATGGTACTGTAGTACCCAATATGCCTTTTTTTGTTTGTTTGTTAAAAACGGTCTCAAAGGTCATAACAAATAGAGACTCTTGCTTTCATATGATGTAACGCCTTTATCTAATTTTCAAAAGATAGGCAGCAACTTGTGTCAGAGTTGCATTAGCTTTATCTGGATAGATTAGCAGACCTGCTGAATGAGCATAAATATGTCCTGTTAAAGAATAAACTGAGCGGGGTGATAATTTATCCCGTTCATACCTGTGTCCTGAGTGTCCTTCCTTTTCATCCTAGGTTTTACAAGAGCTCCAAAACATCAAAAATTACTGCAAAGAGAAAGAGGGTAAAAATGGACTAGCATGGATAAACAGAGCAGGCATTGAATAGTGCAGTATGTTTGCTGTTTTTATGGAAATAATCTTTGAGGCTTTTACATTCAAGGACAGGCCACACAAATGCAAGAACTGAACATAGCTCTGCAGTGGAAAGTGATCTGTTATTTTCAGAGAGTTCAGCTTACAGATTTTTTGATGCCATGACCTACCTACACGATGGGCACCTTGAATGTGCCATCAATGCCATTATGGTCATCGGGTCTGGTGGTTTCTATACATGGAAGCACAACACTCCAGTCAAACATTAAAAGGCCATTTTGCACTATGCAATTTTTTTATTTAGTTTTTTCTCATTGGAAATGAACACCACGGTTACTCTGTCAGCTTGTTAGAGGTCTTTATGTTTTCCTAGTAACATTTTAATTGCAAATATAGTGTATTTCTCCCTGTATGGTTTCAAAGTAAAATTTCTTACCTCAGCACCGCGCTGAAAATATCAAGTCCTGAAGCATTGTACCAATGAAAGCTGCAGATTCATACCCGGAGAAGGAATTTTGGTCTTATATCACTGTAACCTTTTGAATTCACTTACTTGTTAAAAAAGTGAAGTGTGTAAATACATCTACATATTCCACTGCTAGCAAAATAAATGTTGTATGAAGGACGTGATATGCTGCTGGCGGACAAACAGGCCTGCTAAAAGAGAGGAATGATTTTTTTTAGTCAGATTTATATCACATAACTCACATTTTGTACTTTATATTCATTCTTCACAGACTCGAGAGTGCAGGTCACTGGATGTCCATGCGCCATCAGCCCTCCTTCCCGGGGTTTTTCCAGGGCAGACTCTATGTGAATGGCTCACCTCAAGACACCTTCATCAAACTCCCTGTGAGTGATTCAGTTGATTTCACCATTGTACAAAATGGGAAACCATCATTAGAAATGACATCCTCACTAACTTCACAGATTTGAGTGGTGTTTGGGGGTTTTTTTTGACACAAATTCAAATTTAAGAGTATTTTTGTTGAGATGTTTATTTTGGATGACTTTTAAGTTTTGATTCTTCTAGATGACAGAAATCACAGTAACACAGAAGTCTCACATAAACAATCTAAAGCTGTCGTCACCGCACAATCAAGGGGATCTCTCCTCTGTAATCTGTTTCGAATTCTCACATCAAGCTAGAAATTCAGTATAGAGCAGACATCTGTTAGGAGATCAGCTTTTCACTGAATTCATTTTTGGGGAGTGATATTCGACTTTGACTTTTGGTTTTCTAATTACTGTCATGAATGTTGATTGAATGAATTAGTCTTTATTTCATAGTTAATACACATCTGTAAAACATGCTCAGATAAATGGCTTGATTGAGTGCTGACCCTTTTATAATTCAGTGGGCAAATTTACACAATGATATTATTCTTTCGCCCTACTAGTGAGATCGGACAATTTCTAAAGAGGTTTTTAGGAGAAAAGGATGTTCAGTAAGGCATGAGTAAGTCCACCTGCTGTTGGTAGTCAGGAACATGTTTTTTTCTTAATATTTTCATATCGTTACACACTATAAACGGTAACTGGTTGTGTTCACAGGGTTGGAGCAAAGGTGTTGTGTTCATCAATGGCAAGAATCTGGGACGTTACTGGTCCACTGGTCCTCAGCAAACTCTCTATGTCCCAGGACCCTGGCTTCACAGGGGTGACAACCAGGTACTGTATCTTCTCCAGAAACACATGTGCTTACCATTTAGAAAATCTGTTTAAAGTCTGTTTTGCACACTTTAGAGTCAACTTGGAGAGAAGTGCAACCGTGACTTAGTGACACACTACTTAAACACAATCTTTGACTTTTCACAGTGGTATTTGATAGCTTATTTTAAAATGCTTAACAAGGTATTGTAATAGATCTGGACACTTTGTTTGGTGTTCAATTCCTCGTTAATTCGAACATCTAATCAGCCAATCAGTTCAGTGCATTTAGGCATGAAGACGACCTGGTGCAGTTCAAACTGAGCATCAGAATGAGGGAAAAAAGGTGATTTAAGTGACTTAATGGTTGTTGGTGCCAGACGGGCTGATCTGAGTTTTTTTCAGAAACTGCTGATCTACTGTGATCTTCCCCCACAACCATCTGTAGGGTTTACAGCGAATGGTCTGAAAAGAAGAGAAATTATACAGTGAGCAGTGGTTTTCTTTGCTGATGCAGGACATCACAGGACATCAGAGGAGAATCGCTAGACTCGAATAACCACTCGTTACAATCGAGGTGTGCAGAAGAGCATCTCTGAAAGGACAGTTCATCATTTATTGAAGCTGATAGGGTAAAGCACCAAATGATCACACTGACTCCCACTCTTGTTAGCTGAGAGCAAGAAACTAGGGCTACAGTTTGTACAGATGCAACAAAATTGAACAATAGAAGAAGATTAAAAAAATGTTCTCTGGTCTGACAAGTCCTGGTTTCTGCAGTAGCATTCATGGCAGGGTCAGAACGTTAAACAACAGCTGTAAACAACTTTAAGATTCACTATCTTGTATCAGTGGTGGTATCAACTTGCTGCTGGTGGTGGTGTCATGCTGTGGGGGATATTTTTACAGTGAGCATTGTTTAAATGCCACAGCCCTACCTGAGTATTGTTGCCATCCTATTATTACCACAGTGTACCCATCCTTTGGTGGCTGCTTCCAGCAGGATAACACACCATCTCACAAAGCTCAGGTCATCTTAGACTGGTTTCTTTAATTGGACAATGAGTTCATTGTACTCTACAGTAACCAGATCTCAGTCCAGTAGAGCATCTTTGGGTGTTTATTGACATCATGAAGGTGCAGCTAACAAATCTGTAGCAAATGATCCTGTCATGTCAGCATGGACCAAAATCAATCAGGAATGTTTCCATCACTATGTTGAATCTGTGCCATGAATAATTCAGGCCATTTTGAAGGCAAAGGGGATCCAACCTGATACTAGCAAGTCGTCCATAACATAGTGGCCAGTGAGTGTGTGTGTACAAAACGATCTGTGTGTTTATTTAGTTCTATGCAGATTTTTTCTCTTCCCTACAACATTTTTTAGATTTTTCTCCACTGTTTATAATATAATATCATATAATATCATATAATATAATATAATATGCACATGCTATTTTATATGATTACTACAGAGCTCCACTAATATGACAAAACATATTGGAGGTCAAGAGCTACAGTTTTCAGTCATCTGTTTTTCTCAACTCTGCAACTTTATTTCTGCTGTTTCTCCCTATTTTCTCCTCTTTTGGTGTGCATATGTTGACATTAGTTCTCAAACACCCACACTTACTCTACTTTCATGACCTCAAATAAGCCGGTATACAATGTTTTTTTTTGACTTGTCACAGGTCACAGTGTTTGAAGAGCAGGAAACAGATGGTAAGATCCAGTTTGCCAGCAGCCCAGACTATGGCATGACTATTGATGTCCAGTGAGGAGAACAAGAGGGAAGGGTGGATTAAGAGAGGAAGAGAGAGGAGGATGGGAGGATAGCGTGGGAGGACACGACCGCTGTGAGCTGCACCGACGCCTTGCTGCAACTCAAAAACACTCAAGACTGACACGTCAGTGAACACGACATCAGCAATGCAGCCGTGTAACCAACTTCCTCACAGCAGTTTCTCATTACTGAGTGTGTTTGCAGCTTTATGTTTTTAATTTATTTTCTTAACAGCTTTAACCTTAAACCCTGAAATGTAATTGGAGATCAAGAAACGGAAGGAGAGTGAACTTGATTATAATAAATGTTCCACCTCTGAAAGACTTAATTTATTGCTTGCATCCAGACTGTATAAAAACAATGTGTGAATAAAGAGTTGTTTGACCTCTCTGCCACTAACCAAGGCCGAGGAAGCCTTTGAATTGTTTTATTTATTTAGTTAGTTATTGACTCTGTTTGCTTTTTAAATATACCTTCTGATGGTATGTTGTGTGCTTCTGTGGATAGGTCATGCACACACGGTGTCTCTGAAAATCTCTTTTCCTTTTTATGAAAACCTGTCATGTGTCTGGTCATCATCAGTCAGTTTCTTTGAAGACTGATACTGCAGGAAAGCAATACATTATAGATCGATTTGAGGTGGGTGGATCGATCCAAATATTGATAGTATTGGTAGTGCTGATATTGGTATTGGGTCTCTGTCCTCAAAGTTCAGTATGAGCCCACTAAATTGTGTTAAATTAATTATTTTTTGGGGGAAATGAAAACATATACCTCAAACGTGCACTATGAAAAATGTCTCAACCTTCATTTGAACTAGGCAGCCTGATGCATTAAGTCTAACACTTGATCTAAACAATGGATTTCCAAACAGCTGGAAACACAAGCAAGATGTATGTAGACATAAAGTTTGGTAAAAACCATTTTATATAGTAGCACAAAAATTCACTGGTTACAACAACAATAGCATGAAAGCAAAACTTTGGGCCATTTATCCAGACTTTGAGCCCTAAATGTCTTCACTCTGAGGGGGAAATTACATGCAGTACAACACACAGTACAGAGATCCACTGGACACAATACACAGAGCCAGGTGAGGTTGTTCTCAGTGATTTATTTATCTGGATTCAACTAACATCTTTCTCTGAGACAGAATTGCTGTGGCAAATAAACAACCTTAAGAGTCACATGCATAAAATGTGAATCACATGAGGCTGAACGATGACGGTGGAGATGAGGAAAAGGGAGGACTTTGTGTCTGTGTGTGTGCGTGTGTGTAAAGTGTATTGTGCCTTTTAAACGCCCTCAGAGGGGTTATGTTCTTTAAATGACTTTCAGTGCTGACGTTGCTGCACATTGCAGGAAGGTTACTTTATAACAGACTAATGCTGTATCACATATTGCTTGATGCATCAGCGGCATCATCAGCTGGGATCAGATGAAGGGCAAAGTTGAAACAGCATCACTCTGACATTGAAGCCTTTTAAACCAGGGATGTCAAACTCATTTTACATCATGGGCCACAAAGAAGCTTCTTTGATCTTAAATGGGCTGCAGCAGTGAAATGACATGATAAATATTAATAATTACTGAAAAAGTTCAGGCAATTCATTGCCCAGACTGGCCTGTAATTATAAAATATAAAGTTTTAATTCAAAACATATTTTATTAAATAACAAATTTATTTAGTAGATACTGAAAAAATTTGAAATTTCTGTCAATTAATTGTTTATTTATTACTTAATAACTTTAGTATAGTACAAATGGGGGGATGAGGGGTTCTTCATTAACAGGAAAAGCCATAAAACCTATGAAAATTTATACACTCATTCACATTTTCCTGACTGGAGTCTTTGCAGGTCAATTCTGGTCCCTGGGCCTTATATTTGACACCCCTGATTTAAACTGTTCTGACATCGCAGCATCATTGTACTGAACTCACCACAAGCTCGTCTGTACACCACATCGCATTTGTTTGCCTGCACAAACGCAGCATTAGGAACATTTAGTTTCACTCGTAAAAAGCAGACTTTTCAGATGAATTCTGTCATTGACTTTAAACACGTCTCAAGTAGAGCTCAGCCAGCAGCAGTGCTACGGTGCCTCCTGGCACCTTTAACCTGTTATTGATCTGTGTAATCGTCCCTGTGTACAGTGTAGTGTATGTGTGCATGCTGTTTACTGGGAAATACAGATTAAAGGGCAAAACTCTGGCATGACTGAATTGCACATCCAAGCTTGAAATAAATATATAAATAAATATATTAAATTTGATTTTGAATAAATAATGGGAGGATAGCGATCTCTCCGTGGCTGCAGTGTAATATCATGCAGTCAGTGGAAACGGCCTGTGTTATTTTAGAGATACCAAACAGCCTTTGTCTGCGTGTGTATCTTATCGCATCCAAAGTGAAATCTGCAATAACACGGGTTCTGCGGCTTGTACGTATTCATGGGGGCAGTAGGGTATTCTGAGTTGGCGGTGTGTGCTGGGTTATGGAGGATGGTTTGGGTGTTTTGTTTTTTTTTCTTTTTAGGGGGTGGGGGGAGGACATAGATAATCTAGCAACAGCACAGAGGCTCAGTTCTTTTTTGAATTATCTCCAGCTACTTCTGCTGGCCAGCGTCAGATAAGAGAGCCACCACTGTGTCTAAGATGGATGATTTATCAAGCAGAGGAGAGACTCTATTATACGAGATGCAGAATAACTTTCAGCAGCGCAGCGTCGTACCTACTGATGTCTAATGTTCAGAGGAGCAGAGACTCCCTTTCTTGACATCCATGGATGCTAACACACAAAGAAAACATCACCTCACTGCCAGATCATTAGCAAAAATACCACTGATTTTCATTGTGCTTTTCTTCTTGTAGCCCACTGTTACTTTAGGCTTGGGTTTAATATTTGATTTCATATGTGGAAGCCATAAATAATAATAATAAGAAAAATAATTCTGTATGTTTTGGGGTGGGGGGTGTTCTTTAGCGCTAACAGGAAGTGACAGGCTTTGTGAAAACCAACTGTGTAGGCTCTGATGCCGCTTCATCCTTCTTCTTCTTTTTTGGGGGGGGACCATACACAGCAGACTGATGACGACTGGGGCAGATGTGCGTGTGCTTGTGCACAGATAAGGGGAAATATTAAATCATTCAGTTTTTCTGCATTGCGAAAAACTCACAAAGTTGCAGCAGATGAAGTCAAGGGTAGATTTGGAGGGGGCTGTCAGGGCAGCAGTTGTGAATCTGCCACATTAATGATGCTGATGCTGATGTGCTATTACTCTTTCCATGTGTTGAACCCAGAGTGAACCTGTGCCTTGTTGTGTGTCATTCTAAGGAATTTACCAGGGAAAGGGACTCTTTCTTCTTCTTCTTCTTTACATAGAAATACAGTAATTACAATGCATCTGTCAAACCCCTCCTCTGACTCTTCACATATTCAATTAGTATTTATACATGTCGTCACAGAGGAACATTTGAGTGTTTTTAAGTGCTAGGGAGAGTGTTAGGTTTCTGATGCTTACTTGTACAGTACAGTTCAGCTCCGAAGCACAGAGGGGTACATGTGCAACAGCAGTCTCTCTTCAAGTGTACGAGTTATGATGGATGACTATAAAATGGACAGAGTAAATGTAGTCAAGAGTCAGTAGTATTGAACTAGCAAGTCAAGTGTATGTGAAACGCCTAAACCAGTTAAATTAACTTAAAGCAAACCAAAATAAAGAAGTTTCCTTCCCTTGCTATGTTTGCGTTCGCTCAAAAAGGAAAAATCCACATCAGAAGTCTTTGTCCTTGGAGTTGTGGTTGTTTTTTTTTTTTGTTTAGTTTTCTTTATCCAGGCGGATGATGCGGGCCGTGTCCTTAAATCCATGAGGAATTTCTCAGGGGGGGATACGATGTGCAGTTCCAGCCCCATTTGTCTTTTATTTCCTCTTTTTTTATCCTTTTAAATTTGAGGTGGATATTTCTTAAAATGCTTGTTCGGCTGAATCCGCTGTCTGTATGCTTTTTTTTCTTCTTCGTATTGTGCTGTCTCTTTTGTTAGGCTGTCCTCAGTGGGCCATTGTTCACCCCCGCCCCCCCTGCCACCCCGCGAGGCGTCCTTTGCTGTTGTCTCCTCTGCACATCGGTGGCAGACCTGACAAATATCTGCTGCCTTTTTGCTATAATCTGTGCTTTAATACAATACATTATGTACTGTTTTGGTCCATATTTTTTAAACAAAAAATGTCAGATTGAGTCAAGAGGATTAAGTCCCTCTTTAAAGGCCCCCCACTTCCTTTTTTTCCTTTTCCTCATGATTAAGATGTGAGCACTTATCGAGAAGCTTAACCGTTTTCTCCCTTCTCAGCTCAGAGGCCAGCCACCTGCAATGGAAAGGATTAAGACGGGTTGAGAAAAAGATCACCAAGGCTTAATTTAATCTCAGTAAACCTGTTTATTTCCTGGGCGACATTTAATAATGGACAGCAGCTAATTGGACTTTAACAGAGGGGCACTGAAAATGACTGAATGGCGTTTCAGGAAACATTAATGACAAATGCTTCTTTTACAGGCTAACCAGGCGAGATCAGGTGACGCTATCCTCCTGAATTCACCTTATTTGTAAATGAAGCGTGATAGTGAACAAAAGGTGGAGGTCAGTAACTTACTGTGGCGGGAACGCAGTCAGATCTCCACATTGGGGTCTGTGAATCCCTTTTTCCCCTCGTTTACAAGGACGGGTTTCTCTGTTCTCGTGTGCCAAACGAGTATCTGGTGAGAAAAAAAACATCATGGAGATAAACAAGCAGGAACATTAGTGACATGCCGCTCCCTTAATGCAGCCATTCAGTCTGCTCCCCGGTCAGCTCCCACTCCGCCTCATGTTCTTCAAAAACATTCAATTTCCCTTATAGCTCCAGCCCCCCCATCTATGTGCAAAGAGCTTCTTGAGTGTGAACCCTGCATTAGAAGGGACTGACGGGAGACCACAGGAGTGCGTTATCTGACAAATATGATGAAGCCCTCTGAGTTTAGCTTGTGTAAAAGAGTTCTCTCCTTGCCATGGGGTTAATGGCTACCACCGAATGACAGCCTAGTTTAAAAAATGTTTTCACACCACAGTTTGTGTAAGCTCCTTGCCTTTTGTGGTGCAGCTCTCTGCACACTTCTTCCGGGTATACTATTGTTGCTATCGAGCCTTTACACTGGCTTGGTTTTGGCCCACAGAGAGCATACAAACATCCAGGAGAAGGACGGCAAAAGGAAAACAGGGAGAGAGAAGAAACTGTAAGTGTCAAGCTCATGTTCTCCCCCCTCCTCTCCTCTTCTCTCCTCTCCACTGTGCTGGAACCCTTCCTCCTTTCATCTTGCCGCAGCGTTGGTCATGAATTATGCATTGGGCTCGTGTGAGATACGCCAGGAGTCCACTCCCACTTTGCTCAGGTGTGTGTGCGTCTGTATGTGTGCGCAGGGGGGGTTAATTATCAAACCTGCATCTGAAGTGGTAGATTACGAGGAAGAGAGATGCCTGAGCACGAATTTCCATCTTTTTTTTTGTCTCCCCCTCACCCTTTCGCTCCCGCCCTTCAGTCCGTCCCTGCACTCATCTGTAATCAGCGTGACACCCCGACGTCCCCGCTTCTCCATCGACTCCAATTCCGTTCTCTCGGCCCTCCTCTGAATCCCCTCTTTTCATTTGGCCCTCTGAATGGCAGAGAAGAGCAGGGGGGAAAAACTGGCCCTTCCTTTCTCTTCTTTCGCTCTCTCTACATGTATCCGTGTTTGTGTGTGTGCGTCTGTTTGTGCGTGTGTGTGGTTGTGGTTGTGGTGTGGATATTGGCTAGCTCAAGCCCTCTGGCTGACTCCCCATTGCCCTGAGAGAGTGAAGTGACCCAGACCACTGGCCATAAGCAGGAATGGTGGAGCGGGTACTGAGAAAAAATTGTGTTGCTGCTGCTGCTGTTAGCCTCAAGCTACTGACTCAAGTGTGTGTGTGGACGTGGAAGAGAGCACGAGGGCAGCGTGGGAAATATAATCAATGATTTCCAACTTTTTTGCACCAGCCTTAAACTTATAGACACTCTGACCATTAGAAAATCATCAAGTTTTTTCATGAAATACATCAACTTCTGACTCTCAAAGAGGACTAGGATTTTTTATTTTCCCCGGAGAGAGGGATTGGGGCTGAGGGCTCAGTCAATTAAGTTTGTTTATTCTAAATCCAAAAGCCAGGAGCCAGTTAGCTTATCTTTAGCTCAAAGGCTGGAAGGAAAGAAACAGCAGCTCTAAAATGTCATATATAAGTAAGCATGTGCACTAAAATGTCAAACTTTTTCTTTAATAATTAATAAGACCTCCCTTATGAAGGACACTTTCTGTGTTTTGTTGTTACGAACAGCTTCTCTGACGCTCTTGATTATTTATAGAAAGTCACACTCTCATTGCTAATGCTTTTATTTTTTCTACATAATCACAACAGTTTGGCTCCAATAGTGTTAAGCAGCAAAAAGAGAGGGAAAAAATTACTATTACATAACTTGTGAAAACTAATAATAATTCTCTTTGTTGCCGACCATGGTGCTCAGCAGGGGGCTTGATTTTAACGCTGCGAGAAAACATATTGTGGATTTCTTTCCACTCTTTCTTCTTAATCTAAATGATTGGTGAAATTCATTTAGAGGGATGATTCAGCACTTAAAAACATATAAACTTGTCAGGGCGGGTTATGCACAGGCATAATGGTTCTATGGAGTGGGGATTCCCATGATGCATTGATGAGTGTTTCTTCACTCCTCACTGCCTCTTTTCACTCTATGTGTTTATACACCACTTTGCATTTAATCATTAACTATTATTAAAATTTGTCTCTCTTCCACAGTGTGTCTTCTGTCCTGTCTCCCTCCCTTCACCTCTTCCTCAGCCTGGTTCTGCTGGACGCTGCTAAAAGGGAGTTTCTCCTCCCCGCTGTTACCAAGGGCTTTCTCATAGGGGTTGTCTGATTGTTGGGATTTTCTCCATAATAATGTAGCATCTTTACGTTACAATATAAAGTGCCTTGCAGTAACCCTTGTTGTGATTTAGCACTATATAAAAAAATTGTATTGAATCTAAAGAAGTCAAGCGGACACACAAATGCCATAAACCTGGTCCTGTCCAAATAGGCTAGGCAGCGCCTTTATCACCTCCGACAACTGAGGACGTTCACTGCGTGTTGTACTCGTATAACTATACATGTGACAAATAAAGAATCTTGAATCTTAATGGCCAGTAGGAGGCGACTCCATTGGTGTCAAATACAAGTCCAGTTGCTTAAGTCTGGGAATGTGAGCCTTCAACTGCTTTTGATACTGTGCAGAATTCTTATCCCACCCGTATTTCCTTTCTTTTAGGTTTGCAAGGAAAATTGGAAATAGGTGCAGTGATTTATTAGGTTAGGGGCTTTTTTTTTTTTTACGTTTGAATGATTCACAAGTCAGTAAAATGTCTTTAAAAAAAGCAAACATAAAAAGTTCCTCTGAAAATCATTAGGATTGAAAATGAACAAAACACAAAACAAAAAAGAAAACAAACTTTTAAAAGTGTCCAGAAGTCCTGGGGAACTATTGGTGATGACCACTTGACCAATAGCTACAAAAAAGACAAAAAAACCCCACTATGTAAAGGCTAGCTCGATGGAAGCACAATACTGCATAATTGGTATGTAAACGATGCATGGCTGACCCGACCACATGGTTCACTTTGTTACACCTTTATTCTCGGTTGCTGTTCTCGGTAACACTCCTCGGCTGCAGCTTTTCAGCTGCCAGCCACACACACACACACCAATAACAACAGCTTCAGTCAGGATCCAGTACAGACCTAAATGCAGGGGAGGCGTGATGAGCTGATGCAGCTCCGGTGTGTCAGCCTCCCCGCAGCGGCGCTACAGACCACGCCCTGCCACATGATACTTTATAGTCTTGAAAACTGGATACCAAATAAATTTTGTACTATGCTGTCCCCATTAGAATCAAAAAAGGAGTATGAAGCCAGCTTAGCGTTAGTGTTGTTATTTTATAATGCTATGGTAAGTTGTGATAAGTACATTTACAACATGTACATGTTTGTGGACCTTTACATGAGTTTTTTCCATTTCGGTTTTTACGTTACATCATTATTCCACAACATTTCAAATCATGTGGTTCCCAGCCTGTAAAGCTTGTGACCCTTTACATGGGAAAAAAAAAGCAGAGTGGTGTTTAAGGCTCTCTGTCTTGTAGGATTTAAAATCCTCACAAACAGTGAAGCAAATCCCTGAAATACAAACCGCTCAAGGCAAGCTGCTTAACATCAGTAAACATGTGAAAAACTAACCCCAAAAAACAAGGAAATTACCTTAGTGCAATTGGCTGCTTTCGGCTCCAGGTCGTTGAGTGTGACAAGCTCCCGGAGCAAGCTGCTCTCCTGGTAACCTCCCTTCACCCCGCGAAGCTTAAAATATGCCTGTGGCTTGAAGAGGATGAGCCTCAGGTTGATGGCAAAGCCAGCCATGTCGATGGCAAAGGGCCGATGGGGGTCAAACACCGTCTTCCAGCCGTAGACCTTACCTGCTGCGTTGACCTTGGGGGATTCGTACCTCAAGCCACCCACAAAGGCCACAGGCCACACAGAAACCTTCCGAGTCGATCTCATCTAGCGAGAGGAGAGAGGGGGGAAGAAACAGACAAGGGAAGACAGCGAATTAGTCAACTGAAAAACCATACATGACAGCGAAACAGTATTTGAGCATCAGCCGCTGGCTTTACAGCAGAGCACGGACAGAGGCTTTTTAGAGCTGCTGCTGCTATTCATTCTGAAAGAATATTGACCAAGCTATTGTGGCCTGCGAAGCTGACATGCTGTCAGATGAAGGCAGATCACACACACTGTTCAACAGCTGCCCTACAATGAGATAATTAGGCATCTAAAGCGAGTAAGCGCGGGGCAGTGCCAAGAGGGTTTGAAGTAGCAGAGCCATTAGAGCAAGTGGCCCTGGTAGCTGGATGGCTGAGGAAATTCTTTAAGGCGCAGAGCCACCATTTTCTTCTTCTTCTTTTTTTCTTTAAACCCCCCCCCATCCTTTAATCTTCCAGCATCAAACGATTTTGCCGCCCTCTTCTTTGTCTGCTGCTCAGCGAGTCTTCGTTATTCTAGAAAGAGCTGCTGCAGCCATAAAAGGTACATTTTTATAATGAGGGAAGAGGAAGGTTTAGAAACAGCAAAGTCATTTAATCAAACTCAATGCAGCAGAAATAATGATGCCGGTGCCTCTCCATAGGAAGGCCAAATTTAAAATAAAGGTGTATGTGTGTCTGTAAGATAGAGCGCCTCCGTGCATAGATGATAGGAGAACACATGGAGGCAATATCCATAACCATATGCTCCCCGTCAGAACAGAACGTGAAATATGTCTCCACATAAGGACCAAGCCCATCATATCTTAATGACGTTATATAGCACGGTATTACCCCGACAGAGCACTTCACTTTCATACAGGGTGCAGACGTGCTTGTGGCTCCTATAGTAATCAAAAGTGGAATGGGAGGTAGAGCCTTCAGCTCTCAGGCTCGTCTCCTGAGGAACAAGCTTCCAATTTGGGTTTGGCAGATGGCTGCTCTCTCTGAGTCTGGTTCTGCTTGAGGTTTGTTCTTGTTATAAAGACCCCCTTTTCTCCACTCCCAAGCAAGCGCATGCTCACAGGGGATCACTGGGTTTTCCTCTATAATGCTGTAGGATCTTTATGTCTCAGGCACGGAAATGACTGCTGTCACGACATTGTACTATTTATACAATTGAGCTGAATTAAACACCCAAGCTTACTTGTCTAAATGTGTATTTGTAGATTGCGATTTTGTGCAAATCACATGCAAATATCGCAGTGCGCATGAGTTGCTGCGTCAGGTTGGTGTGTGATCTGATGGGCTGCTGTGCGAAGAGCTTGGGTGATCAGAGAGAAGTGGTTTGAACAGCATGGAGCAGCCCGGGGGCTTATGGGAATGATTGGATTTGAGCTTCGGGGGAAACGACTGTTCGACTCACCCAGATAAGCTTGGGCTGTCTGTACTATCTTAATGAGCTCTGTAAATTAAATGCTTACATGCATGTGCGTATATGATAGTGATAATTTATACTGAGGGGGTGTACATTTTTGCAGCTTGTTGGGTATCAGTCAGATGCATTCTTTGCTACGCTTAAGGGGCTTCGCCTCAAAGCTGAGATGAAATGACATTATCCTGCCTTTTTATCAACAGGGTTTTGTTTGGAAAACAACATTTAAGTGAAATTCTGTAGTTTCCAGTTGCCAAATTGTTGCTTGATTCTTTCACGGTTTACACTTAATAAATGAATCTTAACTTTGAGGCTTCAGTCACGCGTGGAAGGGATTTTCATGCTCATTTTTTTCTTTTCCTGTTTAGGGGGTGGGATCACTCCCAATATCATCTCACAACAATTGATATCTTTTGATATCACACTCCAACACACAGAGTAGTCAGGTAGACTTTAATGGAAACAGATGCCATGAGACTGGAAGTGCTTCAGAAGAATTGAGGAAGCTTGTTCCAGCTGGGAAGAGACTTCTTCCAATGCTGTGAACAACATTATTATCTTGAACTACCACAACACTACAGGAAGGATCTAATCCACTGTTTTCATGATGGTAGTCCTGTGATCGATGCCACCACCACCGTGCCTACCGCCCACTACGCACCATTATCACTTATTATATTTCATTGGCTGGTCAGGTGTGAAGATTTGGGAGTGAGAATAGGCTGTTCCTTAATAAACATCTGAGTTTGAGTCTTAAAAGCTGCTGTTTTTTCCCCCTTTTACAGTCCGGCTACAAGTAAAGTTATCCATCATATTGCCCAAAAAATGCCTGCCTGCTTCCCTTTCCTAACTGTATAACTCAAAACAATAGGAAACAGGCAATGAATCAGGCTCTTTACAGGCAGCGTGAAGAGGTTTGTCACTTTCCCCATCTACACAGACCATGTGAAAATGAGAACGCCTGCTGCTTCTGTTGGGAATATCAGCTGGAGTAAAGTAGCACAAATCCCTCTTTAGCCGGCAGCCAAGCAAATGAAAATGCAACCAAGCCCCCCACCCCCACCCTGCCTCATTCTGGTGAATATGATGTATCTATACAGCTTTTCTTTTCTTTTTTCTCTTCAGTGATGTTTTAGTTTGTGACTGAATGCCAATGTGTGCATTTAAGCTTCGTGTTTGAGTGCAGAATTGTTGACAGCAGGAAAAAAAAAAACAAGAGCCCCAAACTCTAGCAGAGAAAAGAAGGCAAGCATCCAGATGCATTAATCAATCCTTAAGGGTGCAGAGAAGATAAGAGAAACAGAAGGGTCATCCACTGCTGCAGCTGGTAGTGTCTGCGGATTAAGTTCTTTTGTTTTTTGTTTCTTTCTTTGATCCAAACAATAGAAATGTGCATAGTTAAATCTGCATAGTACATAGTTGGGTTTTGAAATCTTGTTCATTTCATTAGAAAATCTATCCGCATTATATGATTCAAATTACACAACCAACAATAAAGAAAATCAAAGGGACACATTGGCTTGCATATGCAACCAGCATTCTATCTGAGCTTCAAATTAGGTGTCTTTTAAACCAATGAATGAGTTAACCTTTAGCTAACAGAGATTTTTTGAGTATGTTTTTATTATTTGGGTTGTTTGTTGTGAGAATAAATGCATTTTTCAAATCCCCAGTAGTCAAATATAATGGTACGACTGATGTGTCTGGATGCTATATTTTTGTCAATATCATCCAGCTCTGTTAAACTGCTGGTTTGCTCCTTTCTCTTGGATTTAAGTGGCCGACAGCCTGCCTGACAGCTAAATTGGAGAACAGTCTTAACAATAGCATGATAAACAGTAAATAGGTTTCTCTTTTTTTGGAGCTTGGGAATAAAGCACATCTCATGAGGCCTCAATAATATACTGTATGTAGGTCTTTACTGTGGTACATGAATTTTTCATAAAGTTTTCATTAAGCCTTGACCTAAAAACTAGGCTCTTAATAACAGTCAGTATGCACCAAAGTCTGCCAAAGTAACTGCTGCTGGAATGAAAGACTGAGATTGAATTCAGATACCGGCTATGTGTCGGTGGCAGTAATGGCAGTGTCCTCTATAGCAGCTGATGACAATGACTTTACCCTGCTGCCACAGAGTATTGTGTCTGAAGTGCACCGTGTCTGTGTCAGTCTGTGCCAGCTGGGGTGAATTGCTGTTGCTTGTTGATATACATTTTTCCCGCTGCTTTAAAAGAACTGCATGCAAGTGTGTTTGGCAGTCATCTGTGATGTAGTCTTTTGTGATGCAGTCTTTTTGGATGCTAGCTGCTTTTTGGGTTAATGTCTCATTTTGTATGTTTGACTAAGATTTAAAACACTGCATTTAAATGTACACTAAAACATCTAATCATCCAATTACACGGTAGCAACGCAGTACATGTAGGCATGTAGACCAAACTGAGCATCAGCATCATTAAAGGTGATTTAAGTGACTATTAACGTGGCATAGTTGTTGGTGACAGACATGCTGGTTGGGGTATTTCAGAAACTGCTGGTCATCTGGGATTTTTCTATACAACAAAATGCGAATGGACCATAGAAGAGAAAATACACCAGTGTGCTGCAGTTGAAAATGTCTTGTTGATGCCAAAGGTCAGAGAAAAATAACCAGACTGTTTCGAGCTGATAGGAAGACAACATTAACTCAAATATCCACTTACATACCATACCACATATACCAGATACCACACAATCAAGGTGTGCAGAAGAACATCTCTGAATGCACAATACATCAAAACCTTCAAGCAAACGGTCATCAGCAGCAGAAGACCACACCGAGTGTCACAGGTCATATGGACTCACTAAAGTTGAACAACAGAAGATTGGAAGATTGGAAAAACATTGCCCGGTGCAAGCATGGATCATTGAAAAGTGGATGTGCAGTTGAAAATTACAAAATCTCTGAGGAAGCTTCCAGCATTGAATCTATGCCATGAACAATCAGGGCAAAACGAGGTGTAACCCAGTACCAGCAAAGTGTACCTAATAAAGTGTCTGGTAAGTCTAAATCTCAATGACATTAACAATGTTAGTTTGTCAGAATGTATTGCAGTACTGCCAATTAGTAAATGCAAATGATTCAGTGTTTTTTTTAGCTTTTTTCATGGTGAAGGGGTCACCCATGTGTCTACCTGTTGAGTCCCTGTTTAATAACATTTACCATCTTTACTGCAGTAATAGCCAACTCTCCATGCCCTGTCTATCTTACTGTCACCTCTTTTTTTGTTCATTCTTTTCTGTGTTGCCTTTCCCTCTCCATGACTCTCTCCGTGCCCCTTGGGGCCATTACTCTGGACCATAAATAGGCCCGTTGGAGGTGATGGAGAGCCTTTGAGCGAGACCAAGCGCTTTGGCTGATTCCCAGGGAAAGGTAATGACAGGCCCCGTCAATACCAGCGCTCCATTTACTACGGCCCCTGTCGGCACTACTAACAAGACTTGAGGCACATACTCGGAGGACCTAGACCGTGTCCGCTCAGGTAATTCAACTGATGTCAAGATGGATGGCCTGAGATGTACTAATTACATGCCCAAACTTCTCCCAACTGGCTTCAGAACCCAACTGTGCTTGTTAAGAGTTTAAAGTATTTCAACTAAGAATTTATGGTTCAAATCCGCCCACGCCTCACCACCTCTCCTCTAACAGTGAGTATATACAACACAGATAGATAATATATGGCACTCCATGCAGTATATCAAGAATTATTTTATATAGAACTTAAAAATGTTCAGTGTCCTTTTTCTCTAAAGAATACACATTGCATGCCATGTACAAAAGCACAGACACAATATATTGCTCACATAACTATTTAAAGGTGCAATCAGTTATTTTTAATGCAGTGCATAAAATGATTTTAATACATTGTTAAGAATTCCCGTCATTCCTCTTATAGCTGAATGGCTTCTGAGCTTTAAGGCCTTTCTTATTCCCCCTGAAATACCCATCATCAACTCTGCACGTGGTTAGTGTTTCGGAAACTCAAGTTGAGCATCTGAAAGATTAATGGAGCTTGAGAGTAACAGATTTTTTTTATAACTAGATAAGAGCTGGCAGCATATTTGCCAAGTTGGTGAAAGTGCTGCGACTGCCCCACCAAACATAAGTATTAGGGACGATTTTAAAATGATATCACATTTTGGTCTGAGTACACGGATAGTGTATGTTTGAACAAAAACCTACATCTGCAAATGTACTTGCACTGATATTTTTAAGAACAATTACTCAGTTAGCTTCATGAAGTTATCAAGAAGCCTATCTCAGGGAGAGAGGCAGGGTTACACCATGGACAGGTGACCAATCTGTCTCGCAGTAAAAAGAGAGAGACAGTTTGGACACAGTTAAAGCTGGATTGGCTTTTCTGCTTAGCTTTCAAACTATAAGTTCTCTTCGTGTCATATTGGGGGTGTGGGCTACGCTTTCTGATTCCTGCCCACAAACAACGTGTATGTGTCCTCAACTTTGTTATGTTTATTACAATTCAGCCACTGACCTCCTCAAACAGCTCCAGGCTGTATGTGTTATCATCATCAGCAAAGTAGACGATTCCAGGCTGGCTGTTGTTGGCGTTGAACGTCTCCCTCAACCACCGCAAGGCCAGATTCCGCTGCATAGTCCCTCTTGGAATTCTGGGATCCCGAGTGTCACCTCGCAGCTTATAGTTCCTGGGTGTCTCTACATTGAGGTGGGTGTAGTTTAGCCCCGTTTCTCGGAGGAGTCGTGTGACAAGAGGCGTTCTCCTTTGGGAATCCTCCACCAAGATCCAGTGCAGGTTGGGGACATGGAGGAAGGTGTTTGCTAGCCGTGTCAGCTCAGCTTTCTGGACGGGCCGGCTATATGTGGGGGTGATGATGTGGATTGTGGGCAGCACATCGGACCAGGGCGGAGGCCGCGTGTACACATACTCTGTCCTCACCACCTCCACAATGTCCTTATCTGAGGCACAGTATTCCTTGGAGTCCTGCGCCTGGCCACCTGCCTCCCTCTTGCCCTCGACACCATCATCTGTAGATGTGGGGATAAGAAGACATGTAAGGCATTAGTGTAACCTTGAGCTGCTTTTTCTATATTTGCCTCAGGTGACTTAAACCCAATGGGGGTAAAGTGTACCTGAGAGCCGGTGGTGGCGGACTGCAAGCCTCTCTGGAATGATAAAGATCTCTTTTACTAGGTGGTGACAGGCTGCAAAAAGCGAAAGCAGGCACCGTGAGAGGATAACACAGCTGATGGACAGAGAGACAGTGCAAGACGAGGGAGGGATGAGCCCTGCTATTCCCCCGGTGTTGCCTTTGGGCTTTTCTTTTTAAAGAAGGAAAAAAGGCATGTATGTAAATGCGGTAGACATGCCTTTTCCACCACAGACTCTCTCATCCCCTGCCATTCCCCATCTGCCATGCAAAGTATTATCTTCACAGTCAGGAGCTGCTAAATGATGTCCTAGCTCTAGACCGGGGGTGTCAAACATAAGGCATGGGGGCCAGAATCGGCTGAACAAAGACTCTAATCCGGCCCGCTGGATATCTTTGGAGAGTTTCGTTATCTTGTAGAAAACTGAGATGTATTGTTGAAATTGCTCTTCTTCTTCTTATATTAAGATATCTCAGGGTTTAAGTGTGTAGTTAAACTTTTTTACACTAAGACAAAGGGGAGTTTCACTGGTCTGGCCCACTTTAGATCACAGTGGGCTGTATGTGGCCCATCAATTGAGTTTGATATCCCTGCTCTAGACCCAGTGTTCACAGTTCAAATGTATTTGACTTCAGAGAGGCCTAAACATCCACATCCACATGTGTGCTATTACAGGGAGGTTTGTAAGCTTTTGAGTCAAACAGCAATGACATAATGTTGGATTCTGCCATTTCTCATTAAAGGCCATAGGTACAAACTCTTGTGTCAAGCCATCAAGAAATCTGCGAGGTCGTCTCTACTGAAAATCTGCTGGTTTTGTTGATACTTCGTCGGTATCTTCTTTGCATCCATGACCTGCACATACGCATACTGTATGTCAGACAGACAGAATAGCAAAGTGAAGGTTTTTCATGGAAACGCTTTCATAAGACACCCTGTGTGGGTTTTAGGGCAAGTTTTAGGTAACACAACCTAAAATTGGAATGGTGCTTAAGGTGTTACATCGCGTATCACTGCAGAAACTGAGGTTTGTGTGCTAAGTCTATAGCTTATGTCAGTGCAGTACATCATTTTCCATTTTATGTGTGGGAAGGTGAGGCTCATTTTCAAAAGTCTGACCTTCTTTAGAATTGCACAAAACGCAGCGAATCAGTCAGCTGACGCATTTTGAGTAGACTCCCTCGGTGAAGGCTGTGATATTTTGGCCTGAATAGTTTGGTCATGACGGACAGAATGTGATTATAGAGTCATTAAGGTTGCTCATTTCTTCCTATTGTGCCACAGCGCATGGCAATCTTTCACTTTTCTTCTTGAGCTCTAGTCGCACCTCCAGCATAAAAGGGGATTTTTTCTGCAGCACAAAGATTAACACAATCTTCTGATGGCCAGATGTTCAACAGAGGCTGCCAGTGAGCATGCTGCCAATAAATCTCTAGCTTTTCTCTTTTAGAGGAACACAAAAGGAAGCCTGTGGACAGAGCTTGGTTAGATTGTCACTGAAAAAAAAAGTTATTATATTTTTAGTGTATTCCATGAGAAATTAAAATTACTTAACTATGTACAATTTTTTTTTATTTTTGGTAACCTTTTACTTTCATTTTTTAATTTACCTTAGTCGATAAGGAGCTAATCAGACTGTATTCAGAGGGTTTGAAGAACCTGCAAAAACACGCTGAGTCAAATCATGTGTAAGTTCAGTACAGACTCCCATAGCTCATAAGCCTGTTTTCCTTGTTAACCCCTCTATGTGCATTTCTGAGATTACAGGAAGAGAGCAGATTGCTCTATTGATTTGCTATTGCTTTATTTTGGGTGTGTTTATTCTGCAGGAATCTCGACATTTTAAACTGTTGGTTTTCTGGTTTGCAGAGAAGGCACCAAACACTGGTGAAGTTAATCAATAGGACACATTTATGCTTTTTAATTGCCAACAGTCTCTGAAATTAATTTGCAATGACATTGAGCCAATTATAACATGCAAAGGTTTGGCTCAAATGCTTGATTGACACAAACTCTATACTGGATACTGTGTGTCACACCAAGAAGATATGGATTGATGTTGTAAGCTATGTGAATGGATAAGCTGCAGAAGGATTTAGTTTTATAATATGCAACTCTGGGCAAGTTATTACTAACAAAAAAAGAAAAATTGCAGCTTAGCAGTTCTATTCTGACAGACTGAGTATGTGGAATAAAAATAACTCCCAAATGGAGTGGATATGCAACTCATCCGTAACTGCAAAATCATCCCTGACTGATGAGGTTTACAGTGACCGGACAAGTGCTTTTCAGTTCCGATGAAGCTGATGGTCATGGCTTTCAAGTGTCTCTGTGTGAACAGCCTGTTGTCTAAACCTGAAGTACGGTGTTAAGTTCGAGGGCCCACTTCAAGTTCGATATCGTCAGTGGAGTGCAGCGTGCTGCGTACCCTTTCGGATGGCGAGGAGTGGAGCAATAGCGTTTTGGTGCCAAACGGTGATGAGCAGAGTCCAGGGTAACACGATCAACACGATGGCAAGAATATCTCTTCTCTTCGGCATCTCCAGGATTGGTTATTTGGCTCGGCATTACCTGGAGGGGGAAAAAAAATTAAAAAGATGATAGGATGTGTTATCATTCTTCAAGGTCACAATGAGAACCTAGAAACCCCCCCCCAAAACAGATATTAAAAGTCAGCCAGCCAACTTAGACTTCTAACCTTCACCAGAGCAAGCTAACATAATTGTTTTTGATGAATCTCAGTTATTTGAAGAAAAGGGAAGTCACACTTGCAGGACCTTTATTATTGTTGACCGCCTTTTAAATAGCATTTAAGACACTCAAGGACTTTGTCTTTATGGACCTGGCTGGCTCTCTGCAAAGCAAAACCTTCAGTGTCTAAAACTGAGTAATAGCTTACTTACTGTTGTTCAATCTTGAATTCTATTTTGCCACAAATGCATAACGGTCTCACAGTTTCCAATCAAATGAAAGAGAACATGATTGCTCTATTACCTACACAGAATTTAAAAGGAAAAAATAGGGCCTGATTTTAAGCAGTAACCAACAAAGGGAAGGTCAAATCCATTGGAGGAGGCAATGCATTGACAGCTTGCGCCCTCTGGTAACCCAGTGAGCTCATCAGCGCTATCACTGCAGACACGGTGGTGACTTCATGCCCAGTGCTGAAAGTATTCACAGGCCAAATGGCAGGAAGCGATGTAACCAGACTGTGGGAGGACTGTTTTGCAAATGTGCCTTTCCCTCTGAGTCCAGAACATTGGTTCAGACTTGTATCTCTTTGAAAGATTCAATTGCAGCATGGAAGGAATCAGACATTGACTGAAACAGCGGCTATTATTTTGAAGTTCCTCTATTAATTACTTTGAACTTCAGGCTCAAGTTAAAAGTCTGAAATCAAAAAAGTTGGAACAGATTGCAATCGTGTTTGAATTGTTACTGCAAAAATGTTCATGCTACAGCAGTGAAAATGAGACTATATTTGAACTTTGGATGGGAGAAATGGCAAATGTGTTGCATCTGGAGAGATCCTGTTCTGCCATTTTTGAATGGTGTTAATTAGCATGCTGTGTTTGGTTTTGTCATTTCTTCTGTCTTAAATTTTTATATTTACACCTACTTATATTTTATCTTTATACAAGCTTTAACGCTCTATCAGGGTTCCAGTGGACATTGTTGCTAGATGGGCTGTTTTTCCCTTCTCCGTTTAAAATACAACAATAATATTAGGGGGGAAAAAATGCAGATTTTCAAATTTTATCAAGACTTAAAGCTTACATTATTAGGGGGTTGGCTAATGACTGACATATAGATGTTGGCACAGGAGGCTGTAGCATGTAATCATCTGTCTAAGGATAAATTGAGTCCCTAAATTGGACGCTTCAACCTGGTTTGTACTGTTGGTGCGTTTTGAAGCAATTTGAATGCGATTATCTGACTTCCTGTGTGGTTAAGTTTAGCAGACAAGGAAGCCCTTGCTCTAGTTTTGGTGAGTAGTCGTACCAGTAGACCTTTTTTTATTAGTATGTCATTTATATTAACTAGTACATATCTATGTATGCGTATGTGTTTCTGTGTATGATTTACTCATAGTTGATGATTGCACCTTAGAAACCGAATTAGCCACCTTAGATGAAAATGTATGCTTTTTTATCTAAATAACTTCTAAAAAAGAAAGAAAGAAAAATAAAACTAAATACAAATTAATAAATAACTTCTGGCATCTCCCAAATTTGGGCCATAAAGCTAAAGGTTGTGGTTTCAGTGCAATGAAACAAGTGCCTAATTATGGTTCCTAACTTCTCATTGGATAGTTGCTCTTCATCACAGGGTATAGCCAATCAAACTCAAATGTAAGTACATGATCAATTAAACCATTGTGTAGTTAGTACCGTCTACCATTAAAACACAATTTTATCAATTAACATTTTAAGCACAACAATCATGATTCATGAATGACACCAATTTCCTTCCCTCCAGCTATATTTTTGTTCAGCAGCTTGTCTGAAGTCTTACAGGAATTTTGTGTAGAAGTGCTAAATGAGCACTTAATTGAATCGATATTGTCTCCACAAACATAAAGTCATGTTTCATAAATGTAAAGTTTTATTTAGTCTTTCTGTTTTGCATTCAATCATTATATTTCATACCTCTATTATTATTGTTCTTCATTGACCATTTACATTAAATTTAAGGTCAGACGTCCTGCCCATCTCTCCCAGGGTCTGTCTCTTATACTTAAAATGCTTGTGGTATTATGCTGAGCCCTAACTGGGAAATGCAGTTATTAAGTGATCTGCTCAATTAAACAAAGACTAAAACAGCCATAATGTGGGCACAGGTGTTCAGCGCATTCATTTCAGCTTTACACGAGAGAGAACAAGTCATCGCATTTCCCAGAGCGATCCTGCTCCCACTGCTGGGGACGGTGGCAGAATATTGTGGCTTAATGTAATTGTATATGCCAATTATGTTCGTTGAGCTTTGTAAATAAATACACTATTAATGGCCAAGCCTTAGGTATAAACGCTTTTGACGCAGACTCTACTCATGCTCTTTTTTCAGGTTAAGAAATGTGCGCTGCAAAGCTGTATGTATGTTTGTTTGTTAATTTATTTCGATCATGTAAAGAATATACAAAATCCATTTAGCAAAGAAAAGAAGAAAAAATGCTATAAAAAATAAAGCAAAATACATTTCAATATTGCTTCATCTGTTCTGATTCAGTTACATATCGAAAAGGAGTGAGAAGAAGTACACACGTATTTAATCCCACCCCTTTGGGATTAGTTATCGGTCAATATTTAATCAGCTTCCTTACTGATATAACCTGTATGTACTTATTTCTGTTTAAGTGGAAAGGAAAATTACTAAGAAATACTGAAAGAACAGTAAGAAGAGGTGGGCAGATCAATCTCAATAGTGATGGCATTGATACCAGCACTGGTATTGGCATCAGATTGATACTATGTACTAGGATCTAGATACTAGCTCTTGATACTAGATACATGTTTCTATCGTCTATAAAAATGTCTGAGCATTTTAAAGTGTACTGTTTATATCCTATAGAACACTTAAACAAAAGTAACTGATCCAAAGTCCTTAACAGACAGCCACATTTACAGATCTAGAAAAAAACCCCAGTTTCAAAATACATGAAAAGCTGAAAGCTGCATTTTAATGAGTTAACTCGTTATTGTGAAAAGTAAAACTCACAGGAATTTAGTGGTCATTAAAACAAATTTAATTGCAAATTAATGACTCATCTCATAAATCACGACACACTGCTCTCTCCTACAGCTCCTTTTATATGTTATAAGGATCAGTGTGTGCATCGGCAATACTGACCCTGTGGTTACTTGGTATCACATCAGTACCTTCCCCATAGCCATTCATACAACACCAATGTAATTAAATGACAGATTTCTGTAATTTTACATCTTTAATTCGTGTAAATTAAGCTCAAAGAGTTGTGCTGACAGATTTCTGACATTTATTACAACAGCATTTCTTTATCGTGTAGCAGAAATGAGACGTATTGTTAAGATTGCACTTGTTTTTTCTTAAATGAAGCTATCTCATTGATTAAATGTGTAGTTAAATTTATCTACACTGACAGAAAAGGGAGTTTCACTGGTCTGGCCCACAAAAAATCAAAATGGGCTGTATGTAGCCCGCCATGTAAAATGAGTTTGACATCTCTGCTCTAGAGGAAAAAGCTTGTGATTAAACTCATCATGTAAATCTTTTCTCAATATAAGACATCCAGTAGTCAAACATTACTGCTACAGTTTACGTTTAAGTCGAATGGATTTCTTGGCCTTGCTTAGATGCCCTCCGAAATTGTAGTGTCTCTGTCTATGTCGAATTTACAATGATGGCTATCAAATCATTCCACGGAACAAAGGCCAGTCTATTTTTGGAACTACAAAAACACTGTGATTGTAGAGCAGTGTTACAAAGTTGACAACAGCAACATTCATCACAGCTCACCTTCAATTCAAGTGTGAGGCTCTGATCGAACGTTAGACCCAGACTTTAATATCTTTGCTTAGAGCCCATTTTTGCCTGGAAATTATACATCATTTCTTTTTTTCTCCTTTTTTTTAACAGCACATCTTTTGTAACACAGTCCCTAATTGTACTGTATAACATCATCAGGCTAATTTTCTCAGACGTAACAAAGCTCCTCCAGAGCCACAGGAAACATTAATGATCTCTTTTTACAGCTTCAGAAATACGTGCTTATTTTAGAAAATTGACCTGGATGAAAAAATTGGGTAGGCCTTTAAAAATATTGTTGCCAGGAGTCTGCTCAAAAGAATTAAAGGAACACTTTTAAAACACATCAGATATCAATGGAAAAATACATCAGTGCTGGCATCTATGCTGATATGGTCTGGGTAATGTGTTAGGAACAAAAGTATTTCACAGGATTTGATTTAAATTGAAAATGTTCAACCTGCAGAGGGCTAAATTCAAGGACACTTTGGGAATCAAAAAGAAACAAACAATGTAGCAGGCTAGTCCATTTGGCCAAAATTTCATTGCAAAAAATTCAAAATTGTATTCAGTAGTTTGTAGAGCTTCACGTGGTTGCACACATGCCTTACAGCACCAGGGCATGCCCTTATTTGAAACCACAGATGGTATCATGATGAATCTTGTCCCAGATCTGGACCAGGGCATGACTGAGCTCCTGGGCAGTCTGAGGTGCAATCTGTGAGCATTGGAAAAGACTGAAACATAATGCCCCAGAGGTCTTCTATTGGTACTGGTCAGGCGACTGTGGGGGGCAGTCAGTGGTATCAATTCCTTAATCCTCCAGGGGCTGCCTGCATACTATTTCCACTAGTTGTGCCCCAGGAGGAACCACTGAACCAAAGTAGGGTTTGACGATAGGTCCAAGGGTTTTATCCTGACACCTAATGGCACACAGGGTGCTTTAGCCAAGCTATGGAGGTCTGTGCGTCCCTCCACGGACTGATCACCGAACCACCACCAAACTGGTCATGCTGAATGATGTTACAGGCATGTTCTCCACAGCTTCTCCAGACCCTTTCACGCCTGTCAGTTTTTTGTCATCTGTGAAAAGCACAGAGTGCCAGTAGTGGACCTGCCAGTTCTGGTATTATGTGGCAAATGCCAATCACAGTGCTGGGCAGTGAGCACAGGGTCCACTAGAGGATGTCAAACTCTCAGGAGCAGATACTGGTTTTACTGATGGCTTATGAACCCTCTACAGCCCTATCCAGTAACTATCCAGTAGCTCCCTGTCTCCTGGAATCTCCTCTATTCTCTTGAGATCGTGCTAGGAGAGACAGCAAACCCTCTCGCGATGGTACACATTGATGTGCTGTCTTGGAGGAGTTGGACTACCTGTGTAACCTCTTTAGGGTCCAGATATCGCCTCATGCTAGCAGTAGGGACACTGACGTTAGCTAAATGCAAAACTAGTAAAAAAACAGTTCAAAAAGATAAGGAGGGAAAAAATGTCATTGGCCTCCAGCTGTAAAACCATTCCTGTTTTGGGGGTTGTCCCATTGTCTCCCCTCTAGTGCACCAATTGTTAATTTCATCTGTGGCTCAAATCAGCTCAAATGTGTAAACAACTCTGCGGCAAAAAAGAAATCAAAAAAGCTGAAACCGATTAACAACCCCCTCTGCTGCTTGACTAGATCTGACTAGATCAGTATCCCAGACGTTTAATTGGCTTGATGCTATACTCATATTTAAAAAGTGCTCCTGTAATTTTTTGAGCAGTGTGTAACAAATGAAAAAAGTGAGCTCACCCACAGTTAGAACTGGATCATTGCGCGGCTGGGAAAGCCACACTGGAGACTAGATGGGCTACCTAGCGTTGACATCCTCCATGACACATCAGCCGACCATTTCCTTCTTCTCTTCCTCTTCCTCTTTCTTGTCCACTCACAGAGTCAGGAAACAGCAAGTGCACACCTGGAAGATGAGATCACTTTGGTTAATATGCTACAGCAATGCCACATTTTCTTCCCTCTTTGTGGTTTCACCATACTTCTTCCACTGACACCAGCGACACTCAGTGACAGTCACCCAGGTTTAAAGCAGTTTGGACAGGGTCTAAGAGTCAAAAGCCTTACAGAAATGCTTTGCCAAAGACACCCTCAGTGAGCACTCTGCTTGTGTGACATCTATTCATAATTTAACATCAAAGAGCCGGGGCTGAAATTGCTGCAGAGGGAAAGTGTGCCAGTATAATACAGTGAACTCTAGTTTGGATGTGCATCGTCCACAAATCCATCCCCCGGTGGTACACCACTGCTGTGCTTCACAATGCAGCGTTCTGCTTAATGTTCTGTATATTGGTATGTGATTTACTCAATTCATTTCGAACTAAATTGCAGTGACACAGACTCTGTATTTTATTTATTTTCGCCTGATATGGAAACTGGAAGATGGTTTAGTCACAACTCCATTGCCTGCCAACAGTCTGGGGTGGGGAATGTTACAAAAATAAACTGGCATCATGTCTTATTCAAATACATCTGAGGGAACGCTGCCTCTATGGAGGCTTGTGCTCCACACAGCCAGCGATGCCTGCATGCTGCATCAGCACCACAACTTGATGGCTGAAGACTGTATTTTTAGTGCTTTGTGATAGAAAATCATATAAGCTGCAAAATATGTAGGTTTTGGGGAATGAGCAGCGGGAGTGCCGGAATCATTTTACGAAGCCACACTGTTCTGTGAAAAGGCAAATTACCTGTGACCCAGTAAAGCAGAAAAGAAGAGTGTGTGCTTGATGTGCACAACATTTCAGAAACAACCTATTTTCAGGTAGCTTTGTTTTGTGAAGTTTCTCAAACTGAAATGTATCTGACGGGGCGAGGGGGCTGACATCATCGTGTGGAAAGAGGAATATATGTTCTTCATGCGTTGGTGCAGATTGTGCAGCATTTGTGTTTCCTGACAGCGACGAGCAAGTACTGTTGTGACAAAATAAACAGCTTCACCAGTAAAGCTTTAGAGTTGCTGCCAGGTACCGTCACGCGTACAAGCTCCCAATGACAGTGTTGTCATTGTGATTTCTGTACAACACACTCGCCTTCCTCACTGCGATGAAGCTATAAACAGATTGAAACACAGTCGAGTTAAAACGACCTGCCAGAATCTCCGACCATTCCGCGGGCCATTGTGTTTTCTCAGAGTTTAACATTTTTAAAACTGAGGTTTGGAAAAACGAAAATACGCTGGCATACGCTGTCTGCTGAAGGGAGCTCAAACTCATAATGCTATTGTGTATAGAACATGCAGTACTGAAAATGGGTGTTTAGCGATATAACGGCATTCATTAAAAACCTTGATTTCTTTTTTGCCGCAGAGTTGTTTACACATTTGAGCTGATTTGAGCCACAGGCAAGAAATGTTTAACTTGAAATGATGAAGTTACATTTTGAGCAGTGCTAAATACAGAACCCCTTAAGGCTCACAGTGGTGAATTTGTTTTTTTTGATGCTTTTGATCCACATGAGCAGTTGGTAAGTTGGTCGTGTCCACTTATAATACAGTGCCAGTAAAGAGAAAAGTCTTGCAGATGACGGGGTTTTATTGCACATATTTCAATTTTAAAGGCTTGCAGTGTAGCACAGATGCTATGATTGTTGGTTAGACTTAAGCAGCATACAATCATGGGCCACTTCATTAGTTATGCCTTCCTGATACCAGATTGGACCCACTTTTGGGTCTATTGGGTGCTCTATTGGATTGAGATCTGTTTATTGTGGAGGCCATTTGAGTACAGTGAACTCATTGTGATGTTTAAAAAAAACTAGTTTGAGATTATACGAACTTTGTGTCATAACATTTCATCCTGCTGAAAGCAGCCATCAGAAGATGAGTACACTGTGGTCATAAAGGAATAGACATAGTCAGCAGCAGCGGTAGGCTGTGGCATTTAAATGACGCTCAATTGGTTTTAAGGTCCTAAAGGGTGCAGAGTAAATATCCCCCACAACATTACACCACCACAACATTGCACTTGATTGGTGCAGATTGGATCCATGCATTTATGGTGTTTATGTCAAATTTTGACCCTACAATCTAGATGTCACAGGAGAAAATGTTTTTCCAGTCCCCTATTGTCAAAATTTGGTGAGCCTGTATAAATTGTAGCCTTGTTTTCCTGTTCTTAGCTGATAGGAGCGGCGCCACTGTGGTCTTCTACTGGTGCTGCCCATCTGCTTCAAGGTTGCTGTGAATTCAGAGATACTGGTTGTAACAAGCGGTTATTTGAGTTACTGCTGCCTTCCTATCAAGATTGAAGCAGTCTAGCCATTCTCCTCTGACCTCTGATATCAATAAGACATTTTTTGCTCAGCACACTTTCCCTCTGCCACTCACTGGACAATTTCTCTTTTTTGGACCATTCTCTGTAAACCCCAGGGTTGGTTGTGTGGAAAAATCCCAGCAGATCAGCAGTTTCTGAAATAGTCAGACCAGCCCGTCTGGCACCAAATAACCATGTCACAAAGTCTCGGTTTGAAATTCAGCAGGTTGTCTTGTGCATGTCTACATGGCTAAATGCACTGAATTGCTGCCATGTAATTAGCTGATTAGGTATTTGCATCAAAAAGGAGTTGAAGTGGTTGCTGAGTGCATGTCATTGGATATGTTTTGCTGTACCACTGTTTTAATCAGGAGTTATCTATGCGATATGTGATACTAGCACACCATATTAACACAGTAGCTTCAATACAGCACACAGCCAGTGCAACCAGCACAAGCATCACACACCCATACAGTAGTTACTCTTACACTATTCATTAATGTATGCCATGTATCATGTTGACTGATCCACCAGTGTAATTCAGACTTTTATAATTAGACTGAGCACAAATATCGACCCTCTTGTCAAAACTGTGTGATTATATTGTTCATCTGGATAATACACAACCCTAACGCACGTATAAACAAGTGCTACATCTCTCACATATTCTATTTTAAAGTGTCTTTCATGTCCGCACAACAGACAAGACAGCAGCAACAAACAGGCAACCCCAACAGATACTGTAACTGTGAAAATGGGGACCTTAATGAGGCCTCTGTAGCCCAAAAGCATGCAGGTGGCCAGTTAGCTTCGGTGTAACTATGTGATGGAGCAAGAATACAGAAAGTCAGCTCTATGCCGCTGGCTGGAACAGCCAATGGCAGACAATGAAGCCTGACAGCCTTTCACATCAGCTCGAGTTAACCAGCTGTGAAGGGAACACCTGCCACTGATTAATAAAGAATTACAGCAACAATGCCATGTGTGAAAATTGCTGTACTGATTGTTGAACTAACAACATTAGCCCCAAAAGGTGGAACAAGGAGGTGAAACAGCAGATTATTCTGTAAAGGATTCACGTGTGTCCAAAAAAAACAAAAACCATCCTAAAATGTTTTGCCATTTTAAATGTGTTTAATGCTCACTGATTTTAAAACTAATGGGAAATTTATCTCACATCATTACAAAATAAAAACAAAGAAGGCCCTTTTCTCTTTATTAATTAAAATAATTAAACTTCATTTTTAATAATGTAAACACTTATATTGAGTTACTTACTGAGGAGTGTGGTTGTACATACTTATAAAAACTGTACTTGATTTTTGTAATACAAACACTTGCTGTTAATCTTAATCTCACATATTTTATTCAGGGTTTTTTGATTATTATTATTTCGGCTACACGGTGTTCAGACTTGGACTCTTGTGCATAATGTTGTTTGCAGTGTTTGTGTTGCAAAGAGTGGAGTATTAATAGGCCACCATGACTGAGACTCCTGTAGTGATTAATGGCTCCCAGTCAGCGTTGTTGTTCAAATGTTAATGAAACCAGTGTTCCTGTAATAGTGCGGTGTATGGGACTCACACATCGGACAGGGATCTCTGCCTCCTAAAACTTCATTTAGATAATCTGAACAGGAACTCGTAAGTTTCTTAAAAAGCTTCAAGCCAGATAAGGGATGTCAGTAGAAAGAGAGAGTGGTTGTAGAGAACCTTTAACAAAAAAGGCAATAACCCTGAATTGTGAATAATGCAAAGCCGCTTTAGTGAAGCTCCAGAATAATGTAGCTTCCTTACTTATTTTTATTTGCATATATATGTTCTGTATGTTTATGCCGATAGTCTATCGCCTATCTTGCCACTACTTGCTCACACTTCTCCCTCCTTGCTCTGTGCCTTAGATTTATAAAATCCCATCTTCAAAGATGAAGCAGGGGCATGTTTCCAAGTTTGTAATCAGTCTGCCTCTGAATTCTGAGCTCCCTTGGCCTTGAACATATCCTATTTCTCGAAGACCAATAATAACACCCTTCTCTGTTTGCTTGCTTCGCTGTAGCATCATGTTGATGTACTCTCCAGGCGGCGGGGAAAAGAGGCTCTCTGGAGACAGTGTGTCCTAGTATGTCCAACTGCTCGCTTTCCTTTATGAATTCATTGGTCTCTGACCAACTTGGTAAAGCCCAGAACAGTTTTCAGGGATATCTAGAGAGTCTCGAAGACATGCCGCTGTAGAAGATCAATATTGATGTTACTGTCATAGCCACAAAAAACAGCATTGCCTTGAGGTGCTATTAAATTAAATATTAATTTTTATATGTGGGCATTGATTCAACCAGACTTAATTGCTTTTGAAGGGCATTATGCCAGAAGTAGGTGATTTGTCTATCTCTGATACTTTCTTTCTTATGAAGTCTTGTATAGCACGTCAATTCAATTCAGTTTTATTTATATGGCGCCAAATCCCAACAACAGTCGCCTTCAAGGTGCTTCACCAGGTTAGTACATGTTAATATTTTTTTTGCAAACTAACAGCTTACAAAGTGACAAGTTTTAATGCTGTTTAATGCTTCATAAAAAACAAAACAGGAACCAATAAAGTGCAGACTTTGCATAGACTGTACTGCATATACACTGTATACAGTATATCTATGCAAGACTACAAAGATTGTGAATCCTATGTAAAAGCCTTTATGACATTCTGTAAACAAGGACACTGCTTTGTTTTGGTTATCAGGCAGCTTTGGAATGGATTTTAATATTTTACGATCACATTTCAACATCATGAGAAAAAGAAAGTTTTGAAGCTTTAAAGCCATAAACATGACGCCCCTTCTCTCTAAAACGAGGATGTCAAGTATGTCAAGGACTGCACAGAGTCCTGTGAAAACTTGGTTTTTCATATGACATGTAAAGCGCTTCTTGGCTCTGACATATACTGATGGACAGCCTGACAGTTCAGGGTTAGGAGCCCCTCAGCTCTGGCTGATAAGCTCAAAGTGGCACAATCGTTGCCATGTTGTATGTGACTATCTAAAATGTATATTTTTTTATCTTTGTTGGGCATCTTATATTTATTTTTGCAGTATCGAGTGCCGTGTGCTCCTTCTGTTATAATGTTTCTGATGCTACCCAGGACCTAATCTAGCAGCGATAGCAGAGTTCTGCCCTGCACCCTTCTAACATAGTTTATCACCGTAAACCACAACACTTCAAACTACCCACTTTGAAATATCTAATATAAACTCCGGATACAAATTGAATTATTATCATTTAATTTGCTTTCAAAATACATCATGTACAGATCCAAATATCTGATTTAAAAAAAACAACATGACATGTACATTTCTAGTTTATCAAATCACACTTGATGAGAAGTCTTTACCTTCAAAATCAATCTCTCAGCTTCCCCTCACGTTCTCTCTTTCTTACATCATTCCCCATCTCAGACTCTGTGTTAACCTCTAAGAAGGAGAACAGAGATGAGTTTGTGTGTCATGCCTGCTGAGCTGTTTGAAATGCTGAATTTGAAACGACCTTTTAAAAAATTGCTCAGATTATGCTCGCTTAATTTCTGTAGTGCTAACTTGGGTGCAGAAGTGCCAAAAACATCTTCACATCTGAACCATGAACACAGCACAGGGATGAGATGGGAAAAGGGTGTGTGCAGGCAGGATCACATGGTCTGTGGTATCAACCAAAAGCACCAGCAGACTTAAACTGGGACTCTGTTTTGGGTCGTTCCATTCCCCTTTAACCCTTGAACATATGCCATTTTTGAAAACCAATAATAACACCCTCCTCTGTTTGCTTGCTTCGCTGTAGCATCATTTTCATTTACTCTTGAGGCAGTGGGGAAGACAGACTCTCTGGAGACAGTGTGCCATAATATGTCCAACTGCTAGCTTTCCTTTATGAATTCATTGGTCTCTGACCAATTTGGCAATGCTCAGAGGAGTTTTCAGGGAAATCTGAGGAGTCTTCGAAGACATGCCGCTGCGGTAGATCAATATTGATGTTACTGTCATATCCATAAAAAACAGCGTTGCTTTGAGCTACCATTAAATATTAATTTTTATGTGTGGGCATCGATTCAAACACGCTTAATTGCTTTTGAAGGACATTATACCAGGAGGAGATGATCTGTCTTTCACTTATATTTATTATATAATCTTGTATAGAACATCACCAGGTTTGTATTTCTTGATAATATTTTATGCAAACTGACAGCTTATAAAGTTACAAAGGTTTTTGGCAGTTCTTTTTTTAGACACTAGCTGTAACATTGGGTTTCTGTTTCCTCTTGGGATTGAAATGATGATCTTTTTTGGTTTTCAGTTATTTTTGGAATGAATTTTAAGATTTTAATGATCACGTTGAACATCACGAGCAAAAGAAAGATTTCGTAAGCCTGTAAAAAAAAAACCAAAATCTAACTACATTATGCCAACTGTGCCAGCTGGTGGATGGATGACCATTTGAGCTTGTTCTGTAGGCACAGGATCTTGGCACCTTGCAATCATTGAGTCAGCCACGAACTTCTCTGTATACCAAAGAATTCTAGAGTGAAACGTGAGCCCATTTGTCCAACAGCTCAAAGGACAACGATCTCAAACACAGCAACAAATCTACAAGAGAATTAAAAATCTATGTCCAATATATATTTATATTTGCATGTTTAAATAATACTGTCACTGCTGCTTTATAGCTCTTATTCACATTTTTCTAGACTTAAATTCCTGCAGAGAGATGGCACTAAGAAAATACATTATAAACTTAGTGTACTTTGTATTAGCTCTAATTCAATTCATGGACTCAAATCATCTATTCTGACTCAAAGAGAGGAACTGTAAAATACACTAGATGGAAAACCAATTAGTGGATGCCCTATTGGAGTAGTCAAGAACAATCTGGTGCTTTAAAGAGCAAGGTGTGCTGAGGCTTGTGCGAATCTTTCCTGTCCGTTTCTCTCAACCTAATTAAAATCATGTGTGGGCACAGGGAGATGCAGGACATAGTGTATAGTAACAATCTGAATTCTTAAATTATACTCACATGATAATAGAGAAGCTGTAACTTGTAAATGTGGTAAAAAAGAGCTTTAACCTGTTGCTACCTGAAGGGCTTTCTGAGCTTCCTGCTCAAAAATCACATGCCCAAAATAAATGGAGTATTTCTCTGTGTAAACAGTCTTGGTATCAAAGTAAAGCTAACACTTGTGAGATTTCAACAGAGGTGTACAAAATTCAATAGATGTAGAGGCTGGAACACAGAAAAATTAAGTAGACTTTTTCCTTGCCTAATTTATTTTTTAATTTTTAGCATATAACCTCTTTAAAAATATGCTTTAGTTCACATTTTAATCGAGAAAATCACTAATCAACATATAAACATCATCTGTGCAAAGATTTCTTCTTCTAAGACTTGGGCTGGTGCTTTAAACTCAGAGGGGCTGTAAATTTGGCTTATATTGGCCAATTTTCATGATTAACACCTCTTTTTAATCGTTTGAGCCAAGACAATCACGGTAATGATGTCTTCTTAATGTCAGTTCCACCAATCAGAATTTGCAAGGCCAAGCAATCCAGTCACGTGTCTGTAACTGGGCAGAAAATGGCCATTGTGTAGTGCTAGCGTCGCCATTCAGTGTTGCCAACTTAGCGACTTTGTCCTGTGGCGTGTCCAGCGGGGTGGCCTGGGGGGGCACAGGCCACCCCCCAACCAGACTGGCCACCCCAGGTGCCACCCCGAAGCCAAAACAATAAAATCCAATGAAATATCAAATGTACGATTTTGTTTTCACAGTGAAGCTCAGATATCCGAGTGTAAGTGAATGCAGCATCGGCTTCTGCGCTATGAGCATCATGTTAGCAAAGGTAGGAGAGCCAAGCACGAACGACAGCACTACAGAAAACAGTTTTTCGGCGAAAGATTAACAGTTTAACATAGCTGGACTGGCCATCGAGCATGGCGGAGCTTCCACGGCGGCTAGCAGGTGGATGAGGGAAGGGTAGGCAGGAGGAGGAGAGATCCGAGGCAGCCGCCAGTCCGAGTGTCAGGTGAACTGAACTTCAGGTAAGAAGTTATGACCTGCAGTCTATCCGGGTCAGATATAAACCAAGTTTAAGTGGAGTTTATTTTCGTTGTGCTGACTTTTTACAGTCAGTTACAATAACTCTTACTGCGTGCTAGCTAGCATGATGAAGTTTCTATACAGCTGGGTGGGTGCTGTGATGTTACTGATGGTGAACTTTATTTTATTCATAAGGTTAGTTAGTAGAGTTGCCAACAGCTCCTTAAAAATGGAATGGTCCCTCATTCAGAGACAATATTACAGGTTTTGTATTGAGCTGAGAAGAGACGCAGTTTGTCCCGGACTTCAGCTAGAATGAAAAAGACACAAAGCTGGAGTTATTCTGTGTCTTTACTGCACAGCTGCCTCCTTTTCTCTCATTCTCTCCCCCTCCCTCTCCTGTTGCTACTTCAATCATGAAACTGATCAATGATCAGCTGATCGGCTTTTCTCTCTTGTTTGTTTATCACCCACTTTGCGCCAGAAAGAGGAAACCAGCAGATGTTGCGCTAAACAACAGCAGCACCTTTAAGCTTGATCAGCTGTTGTTAGAATTTATTTAATATTACTTTCTAGTATCAGCTGATGTTTGCTGGAGCCACAGCTGTAAAAGCTGCTGGTCATGATGTCGGTTTGGATATGTGGTGAGAGGGAAACATGAAGATGAAACCAGGAGATGTCCTTACTGAATCATCAGAGCTGAACAGGTGATGGAGAAACAGGTTTACCTTTTAGGTCACATGAATGAGTTGAAGGGAAGTTATGAACTGTTTCTGAGAGACAAATAACACCAGGATCCTTTTCTACGTAGCTGACAGCTGGTAACTGTGCAGGGGTGGGTCTAGCAAAGTGTTGCCAGGGGGCCAGGAAGGGCATTAACAGGGAAAGGGGGGGACAAGGAAATACTTTTCTTTCTTATTCTCATTTAAAATATCTAGCTTTTATTAAATAATTATCTGAATCTTGCGGACAAAGTTTTTATCTGACGTAAAATTTATAGAAATCATACATAAACCAACAAGACAGTGTACATCACTGTCACAACAGCGTTTGTTTTCATTCAAAGGCTTTATGGCTTTAATACCTGGTGGGCCGGTCTGTAGTCAAAATGCCCAATTTTTCGTTCCAGTCCAGCCTGCAGGTTAATACTGGCAGTGTCACCATGCCAGCTGACTGTATTTCATCATCAGCCAGTGTTGTTCTTTATACATCAGTATTACCAAAGTTTACCATAAGGCAGCATAGAAAGTATTTACTTGCTTTCAGGTTTCATTCAAATGTTAGTCTTTTCATTTGTTTCCCCACTTTTTTCCTGTTTCAAAATCAAACACCAGTTTGTGAGAAGATTATCTTCTTTTTTTAATAGGCAGATAAAGTTTTGCATTGGCTAATTTGGCAATTATATGTTAAAAATGTTTGTATTTTAATATTCAAAAATGTTTTTGCCCAAAACATATGTGCCCTATATGTCAGTAAAAATACTATGCAAATATTGCTGTCCTTGAATGCTGACTAAACACTGACAAAGCACTGATTGTATCTCTTGTACTTCATCAGCGCAGTATCTAAAAACTTTGCACCGTAGTGGTTAAAACCTCATTCTAATAAGAGTCAAAAGCAAATTCAGTTATTAGGTTTACAGGGTTATTGAATGATGGTTAACGGTTGGTAGATTTTTTTTTTTAACATTATCTGCCAATTACATCTGCCACCCTTCTCCAAATCTGTGCCCCTACCTGGCCCCCCCAACAAAAATTTTCTAGACACGCCACTGACTTTGTCGCTATATTTAGCGAGTTTTCAGACCCCTTAGCGACTTTTTTTCTAAAAAGCGACTAGCAACAAATCTGGCGACTTTTTCTGGTGTTACTGAAAACTTATTTATGACGACTTTTTGATGTGAAAACGCATATCGCTCTTACTCTCAATAAGCAGCGGGTGCTGCGGTGGGCACCTCGCCTGTGCCAAAGCGCTCACAGGCGGAGGATAGTCCTCCTCCAGCTGCTATTAGTGCAGGAGACGTTCACACCTATGCGTCCAAACTGCAAATGAATCGCGCATGAGCAAAGCCGCTGCTCCCGCACTGACTGTAACGCAGTCAGTTCTTCTTTTACTGTTATGTTGTTTTGTGGATCACAAGGTTTAAAACTACTTATAAACACACACACACACACAGAAAGTAACTCCACCAGAGTGCCTATTTCGGGTCACTTTTGACGGTCCAAGCCCGGATAAAGGAGCAGGGTTGGAATTGTGACATTAAAAAAACAATAATTGCTAAAAGAAATTTAATTTGTAGTTCTAAATAAATTATAAATGCATTTAAGACATTTTTTACTGACTTTATGTCTCTTCCACGATGTTATTTCTCTCTCCAACAGCATAGGTTACAATTACATTAGCATGACCAATTATGCAAATTAGGCGATGACGTAATTTAGCGACTTTTAGGACAGCCAATAGCGATTTTCCTTACTGAGGAGTTGGCAACACTGTCGCCATTATTAGAAGCTACAGTGGCTAACGGCTACCAGTGAAAAACAACAGAGGAAACCGGTCCGGTAAGCAAATTTCTGCCTTAGCGGATATGCTTGGTTTTTTTTGTCGTCTTTTGTAGCTGGTTCAGTGAATTTTGGTCAGAGCGTGGTGAAACTTGGTGTTTTGGAAGCTAAGCTAGCTAGCCACGCTTTGTTTACCCGGTTACATGAAGTTGGGAGAGTTCGTGGCTCGGTTGTGTGTGTTTAGCAGACTTTCTTGCAATTGCGTAACTGCTGTTTTAATCATCGCTTGGTTTTGGTGTGTTTAGTGGTTGTAGAAATGTTTTTATGAGCATTTAGCTGAGATTCTAAAGCTTTGTGGACATGAAGACTTGACGTCATGGACGGTTACATTGCTCTTGAGCAAGAGGTTAAATACATAAACATTTAATGTGTAAATCAGCTATCAAAAATTGGTTAGCTGTAAGCACTTAATGCAGATGTTGTAATGGTGTAATATTATTTTTAAGTAAATCATGAATTCAATTCACTCTCTCTCATATATCTACATCTTTGTGTGTGTGTAAGTGTGTGTGTGTGTGTGTGTGTGTGTGTGTATATATATATATATATATAGATATAGATAGATAGATAATATATGTTTACACGCACAATACTTTTCTAAGGCTTCTAACAGCCTCTGTTGTTCTTATTAAAATTTACCATCAATGTATTTCATTATAATTTTTTAAATTCAAATCTGCTTCTCTCTTCTAACATTTAGTGTTGATCCCTGTGGTGGCATCAGACATCCTCCAACAAATATGCCCAGGACAAGTTAGTTCCCGGAGGCTGGCTCACCTCCAGATCCAAGTACCAAATTGTAACTCCTTGGAGAAGGGTCTTATGGCACAGTTGCAAAAATGTGTCAGAATAGCTGACAAAAAGACCGTACCCATTAAAATAATGAAACATGAGAACCCAAAAGACCCGTTAAAAAACCAAGAGGTAAATACTGCTACCTAGAATTTCAGTTAGAAAGATGTGTGCAGTGGATGTAAGGACTGTGATGAAATGCCTATGAAATGTTTATTTCTGTAAAAGTAATGTAAAACCCATCTGTAACCTATGTTTCTACCTCACTGCCCTGAGAAGACTTAATGCCTGTAAGTCCATCAAACATAGTATAGTTCAATGTCTTTTACAGACAGTGGACGTCTATGTCTTGAGTTTGAATATCTTGACAAAAGTGGAAGAAAGAAAGAAAGAAAGAAAGAAAGAAAGAAAGAAAAAGAAAGAAAATTTCAAACCGCTTAGTTTAAAGGCAATTCGTCCCATCATCATGCAGGTATGTTTAGCTCCCTAATTGTTTTGAAAATGGACACTCTTAAAATTTTATCATAACATGACATATTCTTTGATAACTTTCAGATCGCAAGAGCTCTTAGTCACCTCAACTCTACTGGAACAATACACGCAGATCTGAAATTAGAAAATGTAATGTTGGTGAAACATCAACAAGAGCCATACTGAATTAAAGTAATTGACTTCGGCCCGGCCTGTGAAACCTCAGCTGCCAAAGACCCGTCCTTACCAGTAAGTAGCTGGAATCAAATTTAATTTCTTCCTCACACAGTCACACACACTTCAGTGTTTGTGCTTTATGTTAGGGGTTTCTCAACTGTAGTATAACTCATACTCAAATGGTCAGTATTAACAAAAAATGTAACAATCATTTCTTTTTGCCCTCCATCAGGTCTCTAGAGATTATTCTGGAGCTTCTGTTTACAGAAGTCGTAGATGTATGGTCTCTGGGTACATCTACGGCTGGGTACATCTATCCTATTAGCATTTTACTTATTTTCTAACCCTTGATTTTTAATGTATTGTAAAATATAAATTTTGTTGTGCCCATTTATCCAATGTGCTAACAAGTTCCCCATCTTTTCAGACACTTGAGCAATATTTCCAAGTGTCTGGGGTTTGGTTCATGGAGACAAGAGAAATAAAGTTCTCTGGATGACCTCTTCTATGTAAGTATACTTTTTGACCATTTAGTTGGCAAAAAAAAGAACATGTTTCTATGGAGAACATGACACACTCAAATAAGTCTATTTAGTTGACTTTTGTTGCTTTCTTCACCTTTCAGATCACTGAGCATCAGGATTATGCAAATAAAACTGCTGAAATGTTTGATTTCCTGATGTTTGTTGAAATGGTGAAAAACTTGCTTCACCTCCATCCCGAAAAACGGATGACACCCCGTCAGGTGCGGGACCATCCCTTTGCAAGAATGCACCACCTTGCATGCTTGCACCACCTTAGCTCCTAGTAAGTCAGCACTTTATCTTTAGAGTGACTGTTCTCCCTTAACGGTTCAGTGGGGACACATGCAATACATTTCACCACAGACCGTATATTGGACACACTGCATCATTATTCATTTAACAGAAACTAAACCAAAAATGCAGAAACAACATGCAAATCTAAGCAATTACCTAATTTTAAATAGTGATAAGGTTATAAAAAATAATCAGGTCCTTTATTTTATTACTTATTACTTTATAGCTTGCTTTATGTGAAAATGTTGTTTTCTTTTGACTGAATAATTTAACATATGGAATGATTCACTGTCTTGCAGCATCAAGTCCTGCTTTGAGCACATAAACGTCTTTATTACAAAGAAAACAGCGACATCAGATAGCGGGACAGAAGTGTGTGGGTCTCTGCACCAGGCCACCTCTGACACCAGACAACCTGCCTAACAGAAGTTCCCTCCCCCTTCAGCTCAGAGGAGCAGCCCCAATTCATCAGGTCCAATCACTGGAAAAATGCTGAGACATTTCCAATCAAATCACAGTTTAAAAGAAAGAGTCTTGAAGAAGATATAAAGGATATGGGTGGGCCAGAGCTTAAAAGAAAAATGACTGATTGGAAAAACGCAAGCAGAAAAATACCATATCGACGTGAAAGGTCACATCATGACCAGAACAAATGCCATTATTCATCGGGTCCATCTTGCGCAACCAGTGGCTCTCGGCAAGCCAGACCAAACCTACTTTGACAGGTCAAATAAGAGGGCCAGAGCAAACTACAAAGATGATAAGAGCCACATCTTCGTTAACACCATACACTACACCTACTACTACCTCCCTGCACCCAAGAAAATGCTAAATAAACCAGCTGTGATACTGGTGACTGTTCTTGATCAGTGATTTTTTTGTTTTGTTTTGTTTTTTTAGTCACCGTCTAGACTTTTGTTTCTGTAATTTGAGGTCATCACATTTTTTATTTTACTATTTTTATATGTTATAAGCACAAAAGAGCACCTTTTTAATTTCAGTTGTTTTATTTTGTCTTGTGAATTCTTGCTTGATGTCCTTTTTTATCTTTTGTTTGTTAAAGGTCTAGTATTGATCACGGAAAGAGGCTTACTGTCACAGTATTATCATTTGTGAAAAACCTCTGTGTGTAACTGATGGCTAAAATTCTTTTTCCCTTTGATTCAGATTTCTTGTATTCAAAGTAGAATAAAAATATTGAATAACTAAACCCGTTCAAGTTTAGGCACTGTATGGTTGAAAATAACATTTGTTTTTGGAGGTTATTTAAATATAATAATAATAATAATAATGGATTGCATTTATATAGCGCTTTTCGGGACCCCTCAAAGCGCTTTACAATACCACTATTCATTCACTCTCACAATATATCGTGATATGTATCGTGTATCGTGATATAGCCAAAAAATATTGTGAAAAATGTGCCAAATATTTTATTCTGCTATTGACTCTTGTTTTAAGCTTCTTGTACCCCAGATACTGTGAGCATGAACTCTGCTACAGTAGTCAGCTGGTGTCTGATCCAAGCACGACACATTTGAATGGTCTACATATCGTATGTACTATATGGCAGAAAGCTATATTACAGTGTTGAAAACCGAAAAAATACGCAGGTTAAGCAAAATACAAGAACTCAAATGGAGTCTGAGCTTTTGTTTTTTTAATTAATCAATTAATTGATTTTAAACTTTAATTTGAGAAATTTGTTGTGCAAGAACAACAACAACAAAAAAAAATATCAGAAGCTTCTCATTTTAGCTGTATTTGCATATGGGGAAAAATGCTCACAGCTCATTCTGAGTTCTTTTGTAGACCTGAAACAGGCCAAGTATAAAATCACTCTTACTGTAAGGTTAATTACAGTTTAAGTAGAGTTAGCAGTTATTCTCAGAAGGTTAACACTGTAAGTCTGTCTTTTGGAATTAAAACAAGCTTAAAGTAAACCATGACTAGTATTTTATCTGTTTTTTTAGATCTGTCTCGTCTTTCTTGAATGCTACCATTCTTATTCAAGGTTTGGGTTCAATGAAAGGTCACTGTCACATTAGTTTTGAGTTACGTGTCCCATCAATGCTATTCACACCTGTCATGGAGGGAGCTTCTTAAAAATGTGATCCTCTCTGCATGAAACAAGTCTGTAGGAACTGATGCTACTGTACCAGTGCTATGGCTTCTTCTGTAAGGAAGATGTTATGCTATGCTATGTTGCTGATTACAGTTTTCCATTTTAATTTCAAATGAATTGGGACTGAGTGCACTGGTAATAACAAATGCAGTAGTGAGTGTTCAGAAAATTTGTAAAGGCTGATTAAGAGGTATACACCATCAGCCTGAATTCAACCAGATTTTCTCCCCAGTTAGCCAGTCACTGTAAACGCTTTTCTTGTACAGAAATTAACTAGAGACTGTAGCAGCAAGTGCTGTTTCTCATGCTTGATTTAGATAAGCATGGCTGTTTTATATTCTGGAAAACTTGAATAACCCATTAGCTGCGAGCATTGGCCCTGATTGATGGCTCCAGTCCATGTGTGGATTGGGCTGCCTCAGCAGCAGTGGTAAAAGATTTAAGAGCGCCAACCTTCAGGCAGGTTCTTCTCTGCTGATAACTATGGGGGATAGCCTAACGCATGCTGCCCTTAACTTATCCTGACTAATTTATAGTCTGGCTCGCTCAGGGCACATTTCCAATGCTGGACTTGAGAGCACGCTGCAGCCTCTCATAGCTGGCTGAGCAGACTAAAGGAGCTCCGCCAGGACTCCAGAGGCTGCCACTGAGACCTGCGCCTGCCATTCTGGGCCAGTACAGCTTGGCTCTGATCAGAATGAAGTCAAAGGGAGTCATCTTAGGGAGAACACAGGGAGCGACAGGAGTAATAACAGCTCTGCCTGATAATTTAACTTAATACACGGGACTGTTCCTGAGTATTAGTCAGGAAAAAACAATTGTAGTTGTTGTGAACTAAAGCACATATTGTCTACAATTTCATATAATCCAATTGCTAATGCATAGATCCTGTGTAATAACCCACAGTTTGTTTGTTTTCTCGATAAAATTCCACGAGAATATAGTTTTTTTGCCTGTCAAATGATGAACACAATCAGCTCCGTGTTAAAAACAAAAAGGTGCAGGAACCTCAGTATTAACACATCCTATTATGCCTGTTTAAGAAGAAGAGTAATTTTCCTTCCTGTGCAGACCGAACAGTTTCTTGCTTAAGAGCGTATTTCTGAAGAAATATCTTAAAACTGGTTCAAGAAGAGTCACAAAACTCCCTGTAAAGATGCTGACTGTTAAGCTAACTAGTTATTGGGATGTATTCTTATTAGAGTTGACATGATACTAGAATTTCAGATTTAATACCAATACCCGGGAAAATACTTGATACTATTTTCAGTACCATTTCAGAAAATTTTGACCCATCCTGCAATAACATAAATAATGATTAAGAAGTCATAGCTTGAGATGTTAGTTTTCAACTAATTTTCTTCATTTATAACTTACAGTTAACAAATGAAATATTTTAGATTAAGTAATAGTTTTATTATACATTTTTTTTACAAATTATTTAGATAATTTTATTACAGATTGATAAGTCAAACTACATTTACGTACTCACTAACAAACAAAGGGTACAGCAAACAACACAATACCTAATTGATCTAAATAATTTAATTATTGTAGAAGGAGAGCATTATGGAAAAGTTAAAAATGAACTTTGGATAAAGCGTGGTATTAGTTACGCTGAAATAAAGGAGATACAAAACACAAGGCACCCACCAGAGATGGTTACAAGTAACGTGTTACTGTAATCAGATTACTTTTTTCAATTGACGAGTAAGGAAGGATTACTATTACAAAAAAGTAATTAGATTACTGTTAATTTCCCGTAAGCACGCTGCGTTACTGCGTTACTAAACTGTGGTTTTGTTTGTGAGTGTCTCATGACAATTACATGTTTTTAAAAAGTAACTAAGCAATAAAGTAACTAAATACTTTTGAAAATAAGTCAACAGTAAAGTAATGAGATTACTTTCTTGGAGTAGTAATCAGTAATTAGTAACTAATTACTATTTTCAAGTAACTTGACCAACACTTGCAATGACTGTGTAAGATTGAACGGGCCCTGCCTGCATTTTAAAGCTGACCTTACAGGTAGCTACAATTAAACAATAAATTTAATACATTAATAAATAACATTTAATAAATTATCTTAAATGTAGAAAAATTCAAGTTTATCATCTTGTCTACATTTGTCTGCAGGCTCTCTCTCTTCCACTGTTCACTGCTCTGCCTCAGTCTCTAGCTCTTCACTTCTTTAGCTCTGCTGGTCCGGCCTGAAACTGTCTGATTAATCACTCTTTATTTGCTCAGATTATTTCTCCAAACTCTGGATTTTCTGTTCATCTTTTATCTAACTTTAGTCTGCTAGCTGCTATGTTAATGATAACAGGTGGGTAATGTAGCTAACAGATTATTGCTAATGGATAAAAGGCTAATGTAAATGTGTGTGAAGGCCAGTTTAACATTTATGATAACTGTTTAATACCTTAATGTTTATAAAACGGGAGCTTTACTGACCTCTTTAAATTCCTCCAAAAGTGTTGTTCAGTGTTATGAATGTTAACTACCTAAACTGTTAGAGAGAAATGGAGCTGTGTCCCTGTCTGTCTGCAGTGGTGCTGATGTTGATACTATTGCAATTGAGGATCTAATTCAGTATTAATTTTAGGAACACAAAAAACAAATTTGCCAAAAAGGATTCCCCTTAAAAGTGAGTTTGAAGTACTTCAAATAAATAACCGGGAACTTGAACAGTGATGATCTATGGGGTCATCACAGTTTAACATCATTTATTGTGATTTATTGTACAAGAAAAGAAATGTTCTACTCATGGCTACCAAAGATAATTTCTTATGCTTATAGATTTGGTAAACCTGGTTGGAAAATGTTACTGGGCCTTTGTGTGCCGTCAGCGTGACAACATCAATCATGAAGCCGGATTTTGTTGGCAGTAAATCAGTACATTGCACCCTTTGGAGTTTCAGGAATGATTCATGAGTTACCAACAATAACAGAGACAGCACAGCAATTATCTAATTAAAAAGTGGTTTTGCTGTACAGGGCACAAGGCATTGATTTTAATTGCATGTGATAAGTCTAACACAGTCAACGGGCTTTCTGTGTCTCAGCATAAGGTCAAAGGTTGACAGAAGGAGCTCCCAGATTCATTAGCTAATTAAAGCTGGTTTCCTAAGTGGGAGTTTTAGGTGTTGAGCTCTCTGCAGCACCTTCTTACTCTAAGACTTCAGCACGAGAAGCCTGCTGAGCTCCGAGTTCCTTAATGAGGGCTAGACCATAGATTTCTCTGATGGAAGGTTCCCCAGCGTCAAAATCGCCCAATTATATGCGCCTGTGGGGGGAAAATATATGAAATTATTAAGCTGATCATCGTTAATTAAACCTGAGGGAATTTGATCCAGTGCAGGGACTGTAGCTGAAAGTTGTTTGGACTCAAAGATAATTGGTGTATATAGTGAAGAGAATTTAAGAGGCAGGTGAAGAACTGCATGTGAAAAAGTCTCGCTAACCGCTTGTTTGACATCACAATGAATCCCTGTTGGCGAGAAGTAGTTTTTGTTTTTCTGGATGAGCCACTAAGAAGAAAAACTCAGATTTAAGGGGTAAGAACAACAGCAAGTTAAAAAAAAGATATAGACCAACAGACCTTAGCTATGAGGCTTGGAGATAACTGGGTGATTTCTAAGGTGTCCTGTGCAGAGGTGCATGAGGCAGATGTGCTGCAGGGTGATGTGCATACTCAGCAAAACCTTCCTGTGGTTAAGCAGACGTTTTAGAGCCATGTCGACTGTAGAGGCTTGCCACATATCAATTACAGTATATTATGTCCATCTCGTTTTTTTTCTCCAGAGTACATAATTAATCAGAGAATCAGTGCATGTGATTTCCCTTTGACATGCTGTCATTAGCTTTGAACCTGCCAGTGAAACACAGCCCCCCAGGAGACTGCTAATTAGTGGAGATGCATTCAGTAACCCTGGTAATGAGTACATACATCATTATCACCATTATTTCTCATAGTTACTGCACATGAATCAATCCAATTGTTATTTGCTTTACGCATTGCATTTAATGAATGCAGTGATCTCCTAACAGTCACAGATGATGTACTTGCAGACTTACTGATCTAAAAAAAAAGTTAAAATGATATATAAAAATTGACTAATATGAAATTGTAGTTTTAACGCAGTTCAGCATGATTATTTTCAAACCTACATTAGAAACAGTGTAGCATGTGTACTCACCTTTCACACAAGTCTCTTGAATACCAGTAGAAAAACATTGGCATTTAAAGATGTGCAGTAAAATGTCAAATAAGTAATGACACTGAATGCATGCATAGAAAAGTAACAGGTCAAGTAAGGCTTCCAGCTTAATAGTCTTCATCTTAATAAAAGAAAAGCAAGGCACCTTTGACATTTCAACTCAAGCCTGCATAATCTGCTGGCCTCTTAAATGATCGGTTATGTCTTATTTTTATTATTTGTCCTTCCACTCGTCTTCGATTCAGCTATGCGGCAGCATTTAAAAGAGAACTTTGGGCACAGAAAGATGACACCGTCGTCACAGTGTTGACACACCGACTGTGTGTCTGCTGATGCTACATTATAGAGGTGTCACTGACTCAACAGAGAAATGACTTTGCAGCGATAAACAGAAAGGTGGTGACTGACAAGATGTCGCCACTGACAACGCCATCACCAAATCCAAAGGCAATTTTCAGTTTAATGAATGCTGTTTGCAAGCATCTGGGAAGAAACCAGACATGCTCTGACCCTAAAACACAAAAGTTCCAGGCTATAATGTAGCTATTTCTCAAGAGTTTTTCTCGGCTATTAATCCCTACTACCACCTTGCTGACATGTATCTTTAAGCCAAGGACTCCTGTTCAGTGCAGGATATTATGTAAAGTGGTGCAATAAACATGTTACTAAAAAAAAAAAAGCAAAACACACACACTTAAATTCTACTTGCCAAATGTTTAAATCCATCACATGGTAAAACAATTTTAGGCATCATGCAGTGACACAGAACCAATTCTTTCTGATAAAAGTCAGAAAATATGGGACTTTTACTTCACGAGGATCTTCGTGATTGTCCTCAGAAGGACAATAATCAAATTCTTGTCCAGGTAGAGTCTACAGCTTTTATTGCCATTCAGAAGATCTACGAGTTGGTGCGCATCAGAACAAAATGTCTGCTCCTTTACTCGTCATAGGACTGTACAATATGAATAAATTAATACATTAATCTAAAGGTATGAAATATAAAAGAATCTAGGATATATAAATGAAATTTTTCTATATATTATTAGTAGTAAGGCAAGATGTACAGGATCTTAGGAAATAAATAAATGGCAAAGCAGTAACCAGAGTATTCGGTTCTTAATTGATGACGTATGAACCCTGGGTCCAAACTACTCTTCGTTTATTAAGGCTTTTTTTAAAAACGTTTTAATGGTTTGTATCTTGTTCTATTTATTCTAAAAAAAACGGCAGTGATCACTGTCGGCCTCTCTCGGTTTTTATTACCATTATTCCTCAGCAGCACATTTTAAAGCAGTTTTTTTTTTAAACCTTACGATGTAACTACAGCTCAGCCCATGCAGCAGTGTATTAATGACTAACCTCGTATTGTGGATGGATTATCTCGGTTGTTCTCCTGACTGAAGTTTGGTCCGTTTACAGCATCCTGCCATGCGATTGCATTTGTCCCTAACCATCAGGAACCCTCGCGTTAACTTTTATCGAGTGGAAAAAAAGTTAGCGTTCATGCCCCAGCTGCTGTTGAGTTTTCTGTTCTCATTTATGTCGGAAGTGATAGCAGAGCTGTACGTTTTAATTTTTCAGAAATCCCTCAGTCACTAGTGAGCTAACTGTCTGCTAACTATAAACTAAATCATGTTTCTCATAGATGGCTGAATGTTAAAATTCATTGTTACACCTGGTAGAGCAGCCACACTGATCACTTTATTATAGATGAAAGAATTTAGACCGTTTTTAACTCTCAGTGATGCTGCAGTGCTGTGGCGTGTCCAGCGGGGTGGCCTGGGGGGGCACAGGCCACCCCCCCAACCAGACTGGCCACCCCAGGTGCCACCCCGAAGCCAAAACAATAAAATCCAATGAAATATCAAATGTACGATTTTGTTTTCACAGTGAAGCTCAGATATCCGAGTGTAAGTGAATGCAGCATCGGCTTCTGCGCTATGAGCATCATGTTAGCAAAGGTAGGAGAGCCAAGCACGAACGACAGCACTACAGAAAACAGTTTTTCGGCGAAAGATTAACAGTTTAACATAGCTGGACTGGCCATCGAGCATGGCGGAGCTTCCACGGCGGCTAGCAGGTGGATGAGGGAAGGGTAGGCAGGAGGAGGAGAGATCCGAGGCAGCCGCCAGTCCGAGTGTCAGGTGAACTGAACTTCAGGTAAGAAGTTATGACCTGCAGTCTATCCGGGTCAGATATAAACCAAGTTTAAGTGGAGTTTATTTTCGTTGTGCTGACTTTTTACAGTCAGTTACAATAACTCTTACTGCGTGCTAGCTAGCATGATGAAGTTTCTATACAGCTGGGTGGGTGCTGTGATGTTACTGATGGTGAACTTTATTTTATTCATAAGGTTAGTTAGTAGAGTTGCCAACAGCTCCTTAAAAATGGAATCGTCCCTCATTCAGAGACAATATTACAGGTTTTGTATTGAGCTGAGAAGAGACGCAGTTTGTCCCGTACTTCAGCTAGAATGAAAAAGACACAAAGCTGGAGTTATTCTGTGTCTTTACTGCACAGCTGCCTCCTTTTCTCTCATTCTCCCCCCTCCCTCTCCTGTTGCTACTTCAATCATGAAACTGATCAATGATCAGCTGATCGGCTTTTCTCTCTTGTTTGTTTATCACCCACTTTGCGCCAGAAAGAGGAAACCAGCAGATGTTGCGCTAAACAACAGCAGCACCTTTAAGCTTGATCAGCTGTTGTTAGAATTTATTTAATATTACTTTCTAGTATCAGCTGATGTTTGCTGGAGCCACAGCTGTAAAAGCTGCTGGTCATGATGTCGGTTTGGATATGTGGTGAGAGGGAAACATGAAGATGAAACCAGGAGATGTCCTTACTGAATCATCAGAGCTGAACAGGTGATGGAGAAACAGGTTTACCTTTTAGGTCACATGAATGAGTTGAAGGGAAGTTATGAACTGTTTCTGAGAGACAAATAACACCAGGATCCTTTTCTACGTAGCTGACAGCTGGTAACTGTGCAGGGGTGGGTCTAGCAAAGTGTTGCCAGGGGGCCAGGAAGGGCATTAACAGGGAAAGGGGGGGACAAGGAAATACTTTTCTTTCTTATTCTCATTTAAAATATCTAGCTTTTATTAAATAATTATCTGAATCTTGCGGACAAAGTTTTTATCTGACGTAAAATTTATAGAAATCATACATAAACCAACAAGACAGTGTACATCACTGTCACAACAGCGTTTGTTTTCATTCAAAGGCTTTATGGCTTTAATACCTGGTGGGCCGGTCTGTAGTCAAAATGCCCAATTTTTCGTTCCAGTCCAGCCTGCAGGTTAATACTGGCAGTGTCACCATGCCAGCTGACTGTATTTCATCATCAGCCAGTGTTGTTCTTTATACATCAGTATTACCAAAGTTTACCATAAGGCAGCATAGAAAGTATTTACTTGCTTTCAGGTTTCATTCAAATGTTAGTCTTTTCATTTGTTTCCCCACTTTTTTCCTGTTTCAAAATCAAACACCAGTTTGTGAGAAGATTATCTTCTTTTTTTAATAGGCAGATAAAGTTTTGCATTGGCTAATTTGGCAATTATATGTTAAAAATGTTTGTATTTTAATATTCAAAAATGTTTTTGCCCAAAACATATGTGCCCTATATGTCAGTAAAAATACTATGCAAATATTGCTGTCCTTGAATGCTGACTAAACACTGACAAAGCACTGATTGTATCTCTTGTACTTCATCAGCGCAGTATCTAAAAACTTTGCACCGTAGTGGTTAAAACCTCATTCTAATAAGAGTCAAAAGCAAATTCAGTTATTAGGTTTACAGGGTTATTGAATGATGGTTAACGGTTGGTAGATTTTTTTTTTTAACATTATCTGCCAATTACATCTGCCACCCTTCTCCAAATCTGTGCCCCTACCTGGCCCCCCCAACAAAAATTTTCTAGACACGCCACTGCTGCAGTGTTTGTTTAAATTTGGGACCTGAAGCGGAGTTTGGACCCGGAAATGGCTAATGATGGCAGACATAAAGACCAGATTACTTTGTTTCATCATAGTCATTGAAGAAAACGTACTATATTGCTTCTTTTTAAATTTTTATCTGTAATTAAAGTAATCTGAACAGGTTTTCTGCTCTTGTGAGCAGGATCACATAAAGTATACTGTTTCTTCATCTATGAGGTTTTACAGGTTACAACAACTAATGACTGATTTACCGATGATTAAGACTTCTGCATAGAGTCTTTGTAGAGTCTGCGATGTAATCTATGCAAGTGGCCGACACACAGCATTGAATGCAATTTTTCCCTCCCTCCTCACCCTTTAAAAAAAAATCTTCTTATTCAGAGGCAAACACATTTGTACCTTCAACTTTTTCCACGTCTTTATCCATTCCCTTGTATCCGTTTCAGTAGTTTCAGCAATCTCCATCTAGGAATTTGTTGAGATCTTTGAATCCTTATATTGCAGTTATAGTTGCTATTAATAATATTGTTGGATGATTATTATTCTTGCACTTATCCTGTTTAAAACTGTGGCCAAAATGTATGCAGAAATGCATAAAAGGAATCGGGATATTGAAGGCCAGTCACAATAGTTGGGGGCTACATCACTGCGATCTGTAGTTAAATGTGAAGGTAAACGTTAATTTACAGTGCTTGCTATGATGTACTTATGGCATAGATTTACCACAAAAGTATAAGTCATTATTGAAATATCTTAAGAATTAAAATAATGGGTTGTTCTAAAGAGCTCAATTAATTTGAATGTGGTGCCCTAAAAGGATGGCACTGATGCAACAGTCAATTCATGAAATTTCTTCTCTTTAAGATATTCTATGATCAGTAAGTGGTATTATTCTAAAGTGGAACCACAGCAACTTAGCCACAAAACGGCAGACCACATAAAGTTATCAAGTGGGGTCGCCAATCGCAGAGGAAGAGTGTGAAAGTTGCTAACACTGTGCAGCGCTCCAAACCTCCTCTGTCAGCTTCAGCTTCATGGCATGGGTTTCCATGGCTGAGCAGGTTCTAAAGGTGTACTGTGTGGGTGGCCCAGCATGTGTTAGTACTGACAGTAGAAGTTGAAAAAAGGGGATTTTTTCTGGAAAGATGCCTATTCACTTTAAGCTAGGTGAGAAAAAAAGTGAAAAAGAGCACCTAAAACTCTGATCTCAGCAAAGAGGCCAGAAACAATTCACCACAGGGCTTCAACTTCTTGCTTTTCACTTCAGTCTAAAAGTCTCAGTTTAAAAAAAGACACAGTGCTAATTAGAGTGTTGGTAGATGGATTTTGCTACCTTCACACAGAGGTAAGCTAGCAGTTCCCCCTTGTTTACTATGTCTGTGCTAAGCTAATTGGTTGCTTGGTGTGGCCTTGTATTTAGCAGACAGACGTGACAGTAGAGTCAGTCTTCTCCTCCAACCATACATTTCTCAAAACAGCAAACTACCCATTTAAACTGCTATTTGTAAACGCTGCTATTATAAATCAAGCAGATTTCCCAATTTTTACACAAAGCTTCTCAAACTGGAGCTGTAGCATGTATATCTTTGCAGCAGCCATTGATTTCTTTTGAGTTTTGACACATGAGAGGTGAGTCATTTCTGCAGTGCCCAGCGTCGTGCCCGTAGCGACACAGAAACTTACACGCTAACGCAGTTACACACATAGCCTGTATGATCACACAGCCAGCATGAATTTTTTCCTCCTAATGGTGATCAATGGCCTGTAGGATGAAGGAAACCCTACTGTATCTGTCACCGGACTAAACCACAGGACTGCGAAGAGGCGGAGGCTGAAGAATAGCTGAGGTCAGTCTGCCCAGTATCTACTGCATAATGAGCCCCCGTGGGGCTGCCATATTATATGTGGAAATGGTTCCAATTAGGCCATCCAGCTGTAAAGCCTCCAGGATGAGAGGGCTGGACAATAACAAAGTTGGAGGGGATGATATGGATGGGACTGGAGTACAATCAGGTGTTACCTAAGCTGTATTCAGTCACTGTGAGCATGCATTTTACTGCAGATTAAACGAATCAGGGCCTGGATTTTTTTCTCTCCACACCAAATCATTCTAGGTTAAAGACCTATAAATCCACACTATAAAGTAATGCTAAAGGCCAGTAATATTATTACTGTCACAGTTTTAAAATAAGAACCATAAGCAGATTAGATATTATCATGACTTTGATGAATGTATCTGCTAAATTTTGACTGACCTCTAAAGCCCTCTGACCTTTAAAAAAGGATTTCTGCTTGGGTGGATTGAGCCTAACCATTAAGCAGGTGGAAAGCTCGCCCGCTTAACACAATCAATCATCTCTCTGTAATCATACAATAATGTCAAATGTTTACATGAATTATGTGCTTCTTCATAGTTGTCACTGTTCTTTTGAAAGATTTTCCATTTCAGTGAACTATGGAGGACGCTTTCATTTTCTGACTGTGTAAGCTCTCATTATTTTCCTGCATAGTTTCATTGCCACTCCTCACACGTTATCAGTCTTTGTCACAAAATGTCTTAACATTCATTTGCTTGCAGGGAAGAAAATGGGATAATCATTCTAGGAATAAACCAGTGTTTGAACAAAAAGTATCACACTCTCTTTGGAGAATGTGAAGGGCGGTGCGTTAATGTGATTCTGAGTGGCTGGCGTGCTCTCCTCGCCTCTCTCGTGCTGTGTCATGAGCAGTGTATGTGCCAGCAAGAGAAGAAATGACCCTTTCTCCCTGTAGTGGTGTTGCATTGTCAAATAACTTCTGATTGAACATTGGAGAGGATTGTTTTTTCCATCGGTTCACTATTGATTAGCCTCTTTTTCCAAAATCTATGTTTATAGATTTCCTTGCAGATCTTGGCCCAAGCAGAACTGAAAATTTAAAACACATGCAGCACAGCCTAATAATAATAATGATAATAATCCTATATGAGAAGGTAGCTTCACACACTTTTCTCAAATTGCTTTTGTTCAGCGTGTGTGTGTTTGTCTATAACTTAAACACTCCACGAACTACCGCGTGTTTGTTTTGTCATGCTCGGCGAGCTCAGAACATTTAAATGTCGCCGTTCATTATCAACCTCGCTGCCTTGAATGCAACCGAGTACAGCTATTAATCATCATATCCATTCGTGTGTTTGCTCGCCTGTGCATCCACACACAATCTGCATCTCCTAAAATATGAATTTGTTGAAAGCTGAAAAAAATAGTGTAGGAATATTTTCAAAATAACAGCCATTTATCCCGAAAGGGGGGCAATCCCACTGCAGATGCAAAATGGCACAAGGGGGCTAGTTTTGGTCAGGTTTTCTGCAAATTCTGGGTGAATAAAGACTTTTCATGCTAAAAACACAGCTGGCCACAACATCAGTATGGCTCAGCTCTAACTTCAACAGAAAATGTTTGATTTCTTGGCAATACTATAAAGTACATATCTTATAATCTTGACATGTTGCAGTGCAGGAGCAGAAAGACACCGTGTCCTCTTAATGTGACAGTGTTCAGTACTCTTGGCTAACTCAACTGTCAGGACTGTGACAGTTAAAGCAAGACAACTAATAATAATGTCCTTTTTTCTGCAGATTTCCATCAGGTGCTGCACTTTCTCGCACCTCTTTCCCTTGCTTCTGCCTGTTCCAGAGCACCGTTTGAAAACTGCAAATTATGAGCCATACTTGCTTTTTTCATGCGGTGCCACACGAAAAGAGCAAACATGTCGCTGGTTGAAACGTTGCTCTTTGCGTTTCTGAAGCCATCTATTTAACAATCTGACAATTAAAGCAAGTATTAATACAACAGACTGATTGAAAATGTTGTGTAACTTCGTTTTATTTACCTTATTATTTAACAAGGGTTCTGACAGCCCTTGTTTTACTTTAACTTTGAAAAATCTATTTCTGAATGCAATTGGCTGCCCATTTGAAAATAACAGCTTACGCAGTTTAAACTGTTAGTGCCTTTTTTACTTCTGTAAATGAGCTTTCAGCAAGAGTAAGAATGAACTTTTACCAGCCAGTTTCAGTCTTTCACTGCACTAAACAGCACACATAGTGTCCATATGTTAAGCTTGAAAATTGAACAAAAAGGCTCTTTTGGAAGGGTTGTTTTGGGCTGTAAAGCTGCAGAGCGAGACGATGTTGCTGTATTCCTTTTTTGCCTCCCACCTGAGGCTGTTGCTCTATTAAGTTGTGGTAGCTGGGCTGGCCACTGGCTGCCTAATAACAGACCACACACTGATGTGGTCTGATGGGCTTTGGGGGTGATTTAAGTTCTTTAAAAGCCTTCGTGATCTCCAGGTTTGTCCAAGTGCGCAAGTCGATACATTTGTATTTGTGCCTGCCACAGATGGCCTCATGTTGTCTATACGTGTGTGGGTTTCATCAGACAGCTCAATACCAACTTTCACAATTCCCCAAGACCTCGCTGAGTCTTGAAGCAGGTCTAGTTATCTAATCTTGCAGGAGCTCGCTGTGTGCAGGTACCATACAGCGCTGCAGTCAGCTGGCTTTCTGGATATATCCCAAAATGCCGAGGAGACTGCTGTTATTTGGGTCATGTTGATCGAGGTGGAATGGAGTTATCCAAATGCTGAATTTTCATTGATCTGCTGCACCCATTTAGACCTGTTTTTCTGTGCAGAAAACATGTGTTTTTAATCACGATTTGGCATCCTGTCAGCAGGAATTGTGTATTTGTTACAATAATGCTATCTTATCTCTTATTCGACTGGTTTACGCGGAAAAACTAGGTTGGTGTGCACTGAATAATTCAGTGTTTAAGAGGGTAACAATAGGAGACATTTCTCATCACAACAATGAAATTGCAAGCGGTTGCATCATAGCACAACACTTCACTCCTTTTAACCTTACAACACGACATCATACACGTCTGAGGAATCTGCTCTGTATACATGTGCGTTACATTTTGCATCCCCATTAAGAACTGCTGCAAGCTGCTGTTGCACACAGCCCTTTCAGCATTTCGGAAAAGATCACATTTGAATATTTTTGCGCATATTTTATGCTTGCGTGTCGTAAAACAAGCCATTCATTACTCCTGAAGCCAGCAGTTAGTAGGTGGTGCAAAAGGTCTCTCTTAGTCTGAAAACCATGTAGAAATGACTAAAAAGCACAACAACTGATTCACAAAGCATTTTCATAGGAGATGCTTTTTCAACACATTTTTTTTTAGGTCAGTCATTTGTATGCTTGCTTGGTTTGTAAGAATTAGCACTACAAAAAAATGCCAGGGGCACAAATGTAATTGCAGAACAGGGTGGGGAATCCAAGTCAATATTGATGCATTTAAGGGCTTCCGAAAACCACCAAATATGTGTTATTATCTTTGAAGTGCCATTTCCCTTGCGTGTAAGTAATCACATACAATGATAGTGTGTCATGGCTGGAACTGCATCATTAATCTGAGAATGATTCAGCAGCTAATGCCCTAAATTGAAATGAGAGAAAACGCAGACCGCCGAATTTCTGCTTAGTGTCATTACAGAACAAAGCTTGTGCCACAAAGGGCAGAAGAAATGCTGCGAAAGACTTATAGTAGATTTAGAGCAACAATGATGAGCAAAGCCTTTGCTGTATTAAGGGTAACAAGCTCATCCTGCATCATCTTAGGCAGGAAATTCAAGGATTGCCTACTTTGCAGGCATAAGTAGAAAGTACAATGGGTGCTTTTTTTTCTCTTTTCTATATTTTAAAGGTGCATTCTCACTTAATAATTTATGTTCCAATTTCTTGGTCAACACACACACACACACAAAAAATTCGGTCTCTAACGTGTTTATCATCCAGGGCACAGGAGAGACACAGTATGCTAGAACAGAATAGCAAAAGCACTTACTGTTAATAACAATGCTTGGAGGTGGGATACACAAAAAGATTGCCTATTGTAAATATGTTGTGCAGCTTAGGGCCAGGATACACAGATACTGCTGTAGTCTACCTCAATGCAGGAAATTAGTCTGAATGCTGAAGCTGTGATAAAGACTGAGGCACATTAAGGCATGTGTTTTGCGCATGGTGTTACCTGTGATTGATGACTGAAGTGTTCATTACCCGAGTCCCTATACTCCACTATTACACAGTCTGACAGGCTCCATAAACACATGAACAGGTATGTGCTTATGCTGTAATTGTATAGCACAGGACTCCCGTGGAGCAGTAACATAAAGCATCATCAGCCTTACATCATACACCAATCAGGCACAACATTATGACCACCTGCCTAACATTGTGTTGGTCCTCCTTTTGCTGCGAGAACAGCCCTGACCCATAGAGACATAGACTCCACTAGACTTCTGAAGGTGTGCTGTGGTATCTGGCACCAAGATGTTAGCAAGTTTCGAGGTGAGGCCTCAATGGATTGGAATTGTTTGTCCACCACATCTCACAAATGCTCGATTGGATTGAGATCTGGGGTTATTTGGGGGCCAAATCAACACCTCAAACTCATCGTTGTGCTCGTCAAACCATTCCTGAACCATTTTTGCTTTATGGCAGAGTGCATTATCCTGCTGAAAGAGGCCACAGTCATCAGAGAATACTGGATGGCAGGACCCAAGCTTTCCCAACAGAACATTGTCCAAAGCATCACACTGCCTCTATCAGCTTGCCTTCTTCCCACAGTGCATCCTGATGCTCTGACCCGGCCATCACGACTTGGCCCTTGTCATCAAACTCACTCAAATCCTTACGCTTGCCCATTTTTCCTGCTTCTAACATCAACCTTGATTAGAAATGAAACGCAGACAAAAAAGAAAAATAATCTTTTTGTAGACTTAATTCAGTTTTATGTAATGCTATTTCATCCCTGCTTGTGTTTCACAGACTATTGGAGTTCATCTTTATGAATTAATGTTTAGTTTCAGAGTCGACTGAGTTGCTGATTGAGTCATTTATTCATCGTATGAAAGCAAAATGTGCATCGCAGTTATTTACAGTTGTCATTATTTTGGGTTTCTGTTTAGTTACTTCCTGATTTAATTTGAAATCACTCACTTGAGTTTCAGTAGTTTTACTTCTAATCTTGGTTTTGTTTCCCTGCTTTTTTTAAACGCCACCTGCCAGTTATGAATCACTCTCTCCAGATTGTCTTGTCATCCTTCACAGCCAAGCTTTCCTGTCGCTTTCAGAGCTATATTTTCCGTGTTTTCTTTTGTTTCTGATTTGCATTTGTTTATGGATCGTTGTTCAGACTCTGCCTGAGAGCCTGTGCGACCCCAAGCCAGTGGATTACAGATTTCGATTTTGGATTTTAACTCTGCCGCCCGTGTCCAGCATTCGGATCATCTGCCCAGTGAATCTGTTACAATAGTTAATGGTGCGGTCATAAAATGTCTTGTCTTGAGCTGAACACCACAGTAGTGGCTGTGACAGGGACAATATCAAAATCCCACTTTTGAAAAAAGATGGAAACTTCTTAGTTGCCTGACTAATATTTCTTTCTTCAGATACTAGTAGACTGTCATGTCTGAAAAAATAATGAGTGGCTGTTGCTTTGATGACATTTTACCTGAAAAGCATGTTTCATGTTGTAGCTGTTTTTATAAACCACTGGTGTGTGTGTATTTTTTTTTTATTACTGACCAGGCAAAGGAGAAGGATCCTCTGTATATTCAATATGTGCCCGGTGGCATGAGCTTCTCCAGGCTTACTGTCTCAACTCTCTCCTTTCTCTGTCAAACTCTATCATGAGCACACACATGCACACAATGTCATCTTCCTTCCCTTCTTCTTACTCTCCTGTCCTCCTCCAACTCCACCTCATCGCCCAACCCTGTCTCTCACAGGCAATTTCTCCCTGCCTCTTATTTATTAACTCTCTCCTCTTCTCCACCCCGTCTCTAGCCTCACTTCTTTCCCCTCCTTTCTTTCATATATCTCCCTTATGCTCTTTCTTCTTCTGTCTTTTTCTGACTGTCTTTTTCTTGTGGGTGGATGAGAAGCTGGGGAGGTGTGGGGGGTTGCACTGGGGTGTTTCTGTGTGCCGTCTGCAGATCTGGAGAGGACATCCTCTCAGTTTAATTCAAGTCAACCCCGGCCTCCTGGTGCTCCAAGACGCAGCATGTGTGACAGCTCTACAGAGACAGCCAGAAGGAAGAGACAAGTCTCATCTGCATATATGCATGTGTGTTTATGTGTGCGTGTTAGCCTGCTTAAGCTCATGCCTGTGTGTGAGAAGGAGGAGTGTGTTTGAGCCAAGCATCTTTCAGCAGTTCCCTGCAGATGGAAAGAGTTAATTTCACCCTGGCAGCAATCATGGCTGTCCATAAATCTATGATGAGAAGCTGCTATGTTGATTAGTCGGCGCTAATTAAAGGGGTTTGGAGTGCTATCTAAATTATTACACAACATATGCTATTTGCTCTAAGCTTGGTGGAGAGACTGTAAATAAAGCTATGATCATGAAGTGTTATAGTGTTGTGCCACTTTTCTTTTTTTTTTACATGTTAGAGGAGGAAGTTTGCCTTTAAGGAGACCGACAGTGGGAGTATTCTTTAAAAAGTCCAAGAAAGCAAACAAAGTAAGTTAAATCCTGTCGTTTAAACATGTAGGTTGTTGTGCTGAATATTGTAAGGCCTTGCTCTTAGAGTCTGTTAAATGCTTTTTGATGATCAGTCTCGGCACAGACCGTGCAGATATGTAAGTGCACTTGCAGACCTCTGCAATTACATCATTACAGCTGATGCATGGACCTGTATGTGCATTTGACACAGCTCCTTGTTTGTTGGTTTGGCTTTTTGGTCTGTTACCCTGGAGTCAGTCATTTTCTTTTCTTTTCTGCCTTCCTCCAAAACATTTACATTTAAGACAGAAGAATATCACATTTGGCTTTATACTCAAGAGCAGGCACATTTGGCATTTATCTGCATCCATGATCTCCATGTACTTGCGCAGATAACCTCACAGTATTCACGTCAGTGCTGATGAGCAATGAGAACCCCCTCATGGATGAGAGCTTGGCTTACACAATTATCTGCTAATTAATGGTTGTGGACAGTGTGCAGAGGAGATCCTGTGTGGATTCTGAGGCTAAATGCTGAAGTCGGTGTGCTTACACAACCCTGTTGCTGAATAAATGCAATGATTTTGTAATATAATGCAGTCTTGTTATGTGTGAAATTGTGTTGGAGAAATCCTGAGAGGTTTTCACTCATGTGGTATTACCACTTAGTAGACCCAGTCATGATATGCAGGACGATTCACTGCAAATTGGTGCTGATGAGAACAGAGGTGACCATACACATTTATGGAGCGTATTCCCCTTTAGTCACAAAAAAGGAGCAGCAAGATTTTCTCCTGTCTTTCTAATTCAGAAAAAAGGTTCCCAGACAGGCCTCGGAGCATCCACAAATGCAAATAGGAGATGCCTAATCATGGTGAGCTGCAGGGTCAGGTCAAGGTATCGCGCAGCTTATGAATCAAATAAGTTTCACAAATTTATTTATAAAGGTTTCTGAGGGGAACCTCATGAGAATCCAGTCAATAATTGTCGAGGAATTTCCGATTATGAAAAGTGAAGAGTTCACGAAAGTCAGCAGTGATCTAAACTAAGAATGTCTCTGCAGAAGTTTGTGGAAGACCATCATGCTAAGGTACAAAACCTCAGAAAACCCAGGACACGTTTAAGTTTTTTGGAAATGTTTTTGCTATGTCAACACTAATCTGTTGTTGTCACCTCCCCGAAGGAGGTTATGTTTTGTCTGACTGTAATCACGATAGCTTTGAATGAATTCTGATAAAACTTTGTAGTGGTGTAGAGTGGGGTTATGTTAACAATCCATTAAAATTTGGCTTACACCCTCCAAGGTACACCTTAAAGTACAAAAAATAATAAAGGAAGCCAAATGACTGTACAGAACAAAACAAATACTTTATCAGTGAAAGTAAATAACACCCAGAAACAGTAAAAAGCCTTGATGGTTTGTGCTCTCGATGTGCTTCTTGCAAAAAAATAAACAAAAGATATGTCAAACTTGTGTCTTTGCCAAAGACACAAGTTTGACAAAAGTAATGGTTGGCCTGTTAACCTTGATTGTCCAAACAAAAACCTACTAGCACACTATGAAAATGGCTGCTTATAGTAAAAGGACATCTAAGAACTGTATTTATATTCTACCTTTTTACAAAAGCATTAATTTCTATTAAACCACTTTTTTCAGTGAATTCTTATTTCTTGTATATGTATATGTATACAGTAGTACAAAGTTGTAGGAACTTGCGATATTTTACTTCAAGCTAACGTGAAAATAATTACAAAAAAGTGTATAAAGAGACATACATGTAAATCTGTATGTATACATACAGATTTACATGTATATACATATTAGGCACCGAGCTCAATTGTTTCTGCCATAGAGGGACTGGAATGTCGTACCTTCCTTTTTCAGTACCGACTTCTTGGCTTTAAACATATTGTCTCCCCCTGCTGGTATTACAACTTTGTGTCCATTTCAGGCTTTAGAGAGGCAAAGTGTGAAATGGACTTGGTTGACCTGCGTGTGCATTACATGCTCTGCTGTGATATTGGGTTGATATATCCCAGTGCTAACATGTTTTATTTTGCTCATGTTTCATGACAGTAAATAGCTCAGAGCCATCATATCTATATCTATATTTATATTTTCTTTAAGAGCTGTAGTGAGGAGACATCTGAGTCTGCGAGTGATTTAACATTGAAATCTTTTCCAGTTGTTGTTCTCCCCTCACCGTCCAATCACTTGCAGCTTTTACACTTTCAGATTATTGCCTCGGCTTTGTCATGAGCAGCCCTGGGTCTTTGAGCTCTCGCACCTTGCCTTCCCCATCTTACTCCCCTACCCAGCCTTCTCCCGCTGCTGTTCTCTACATATATATCAACCTCTAATAATATCAGAGGCCAGGGGGATCATAGACAGAGGAGGTAAGTGGATCTGCCAGATCATTTTGCCCCTGTCGTCTACCTAATTCCTCTGCTGGATTTTCTGGGAAATGTAACTTCTATTGGACAGGAAACAAGACATAAAGAAGAAAGACAGCCGTGATAGAGTGAGGCTGAGAGTAAGAAAGATTTAACCACATCCTTTGAGTGTTAAATTTAGCTCTCCTGTAGAAAAATAGATAAATAAAGCTGCTGTGTAAGTAACAGGAAAAAAAAAGAGAACAAAGCAAGATTGCCAGGTACAGCCCAGCTGTTTCTAAGAGATACACACAGATAAAATCTATTGTGATATATTGGAAAAAACACTTCTAGCTACATTTGCATTGCACCTAACAAGAAAGTCAATATCTTACATATCTCATATTGTTAATTATGTTTATGAACTCAATTTCTTTTTGTTTTGCTATGAAAAAGATATGAAATAGGTCGCATCACATGATCAGTTGTGCGAAACTGTGTTCACCCGAGCACCACGAGAACAATGCGATACTCACAAGCAGTGCAGTCCCCTTCCACAGCAGGTACAGGCGCCTCCTACAGTGTATTCCCTTCCTCCTTGCTCTTTGTCTCAAGCCTGCTGTTAATTGGCGTCCTTCGGGGAGCAGAGATATGTGTGTGTGGGTGTAGCTGGTCAAGCTGAGGGGAAGCCGTGACACGGGGGTGACATCCGAAGTCCTGCAACAGTTTCACTTCCTCGGGGCTGGCCCCTGGGGAAACAAGAGCACGAGAGATGTGAGTAAGAATGGTCCTCCTCTTTCTAATACAATGAGGGGCATTGAGGGAAGGGAACAAGCAGGATGGCTGCTGGGCGGAGGAGCTGCCACACTACAAGAGCCACGCGGTCATTCTCGGTGGCCGTGTGACAGATTTTCTGTTTGCATCTGGACAGCTGTCAGTGGAGATAATCATTGTGTGTGTGTTTGTCTGTTCCCAGGTTAAGCTGCATGCTGCTTGACAGACAAGAAATAGTTTTTTGACTCATGGGGTGTGTCTCATGGAGCGCAATCGGCTAGTCTGTGTTTTGGTCAAGCTGTAAGTCAGGCACCTGCATGGCCTCCAAGAAAAATTATTATTTTATTTATTTTGCTCCCTGGGGAAAAAATGAATCACAAAAAAGCACTTTGACAACTTGTTCAACCCATCAGCTATTAATAGCTGCCTTCCTCTTATGCGTGGCCTCTGGGGAGCATCATTTCAAAATGTCCATTTGGAAGAAATGAAAGAAACACACCAGCTGCACTTCTCACTCACTCTACCACAATTCCTCTACATGCCTCCTCCCCTCCTCCTCTACCGCTCTCCATTATTGATGAGACTTCCTCTGTCGTCCTCATCTGCCACTGTGTTGGTTGTACTCGCCTGTGGGCAGCCGCTGCGGATGTACAGGGGGAACAGCTGATGCCACACGAGGCAAAATAAGACAAGGGTCGGACACGTTAACAGCCTATTGACAGGGTGCAATCCAGAGGGCATGCTATGCTGCAGGCTTGTTATTGGCTTAATTTAAATTCAATAGGGGCTGTTTATAAGGGGAGCACGCAATTATCTCAAAAACAGGGGAAATGCCCCTTCTGTTGGACTCGCAGATACTCATCCCGAGCACAAGAATGCAAAGCACGCTCGGCAGCAGAAAATGGGAACAACTAAAAAGGAAGCCATTGGAAATATGAATATGAAGCTACAGCAATTGAGGTGGAAAAATCAGCTAGTACAAAGACAGGCTGAAAGACGTCAGAGATGAATATCCCCCACACTGAGGCTGACCTGCACATTACACTACTTCAGTATTTCTGTATTATACCTTCTTGTCACGTTTTCTTAGATTTATAGTGTTTATATTATTTATTAATGCAATTTCCACTACTCTCTTATGCAATTTCAGTCTTATTTTTTTTATTCATTCTGTTTTTTATATCACTGTTGTACATATATATTTTTTATCTCACAGTTTGAGGACCTTTTACTCTGAATGTGTTGCTTATTTATTGTAAACTATACTATTTTTATTTTTTCCACATTCTGACTATCCATCTACGTATCGGCAAAGCAAAAAGAACCCTAAGGTAAATTCATATGTATTCTCCTGGTACCTACAACATCACTCACAAACACGCGCCCTCTGTCTCCATCACACAATGTTGTATTGTGCTTTGACATGACGGAGATGAAAGACTGCAAACCTGCACCTCTTGCACAACAGGGAACAATATATCATTGTGCTACCAATGCTACTTTATTTTCATTGAGTTGGTTGTGAAGTGTCACTGTTATATTCCCAGAGCCACAGCAATATCGGACTTCTAAAAAAATGTTTTAGAGATATATGAATAAAATAACATGGGAAATTAAAGAACACAAACAAAATAACAGAATAGTGAGATGTGAACAGACAGCTGTCAGGGCCAGTGAAACTGGAAAACTAAAGGAAAAATATTTTTAAAAAATATTCAAAGGGACCTTGTTACCCAGTAGGCACAAACAGCAATAATGTTCAGGTTATGCAGTAGGTTGACCAAAGGAAGAATCACAAGCTGTGCTGTGGGTCATCAGGGGTTCAAGATAAAACCCAGCACTAAACCAAAATACGTAGCTATGGTTACAACAGTACACCGCTGATAGGAGCTGTGGTACATCACAAATAATGATGCTGACGTTAGAGTGCTTTAGATGTTTGCCGGAGATTGTTGCATTTTATTATTTACCCACCAACATCTCTACATTTCCACATGTGGAATTGTTGAGCTACATCTGTGATTGGCTGGCAGCACTGTTTACCAGACCTCCACTGACCAAGACAATGGCTTCTTGAAACACAACTCCACATCTACATGGCAGCATAATGTCGTTGTTTGTGCTCATCACAGCTAGAAGCAGTCCTGCATCGACTCTTCGAACAGTTTAAAAATAAAAAGGGAAACAGTGATAAAGGACTGCTGCCATTCTTAAGTAAAGCATCTAACTACAAGTCTTAAAACAACAGAGTGATGCATTTGATGTCGTATTAAAATGTCCAAATTACTTGAAAACTCATTCAAGCACCAACTCCATACTCCAGCAGCTGGCTCTAACACCATTCAACCACTGTTCTGTCATGTTCTGCTCCATGACCAGACAGCAAACACTTAAAAACGCACCCTCTCTCTCTGTCACACACACACACACACACACACACTGAGGGAGACGCACTTTTCAGACAATCTCACCACTGCGCAGAGGGCCGTGGTGGCTGTAATGCGAAATGACCGCTGTGACCACGTCAATCTGTGTATCTGACAGTGACGGATGAAGAGCCAAAAACCTGAAAATGTAGGATTGGATTCAGGGAGCGAGGAGAGAAACCAGAGACAGGCTAGCGTTGGTATTGATTGACTTCAAACCTACTAATGTAGCCCATCAGAACACAGGCGGGGGTGCACTTGCTTTCACACGTGCTACTTTTTGCACGCACGATCATTAAGGAGTGATAATTCATAACCCAGAAGTTGTCTTGCACGAACAAAGCCTGACTTGCAGACAAAGAAGCAATTAACGTTAAAAAAAGTGCACCTGCAGATATTCCTCCCTTGATTGTGTTTGGGATTCGTGTTTCTGTATGTACACTCACTGCTGCACCATTTTCTAAGCCCGGAGTCTGAAAGAGAAGCTTCAACAGCCCTGCAGGTTCAATTCTTTCCAGTTCAGTCTCAACCTGAAAGACCCACCGGGAGCCATGTGAGTACCACATCATAAAGCACACACACATACATGCACAGTTAAAGTATATAGACCCCCAACAATATATTGTATCCACGTAGATTTACTTGCCCAAGGCTAAAAAGGCAATCAGTGCGCTATGGGAAAACAGAAGCGGATGCTTATTTTCGGCAAGATTCACTATGGAAACTGTTTTATATCTCTGCGTCAACAGAGGGCGGGGCCTTTGCTGCAGAAACTCTACCAACCAACACCCTTATTCACCACTAGTACACAGTTTTTGATAGAAATACTGCATTCTAAAGAGATCAATAATGATGAAAAAACAATAAGCTAAATAAAAACAACATTAGGTCATCCTCTAATAAATTTTTGATGGCATGTCAGGTCATGCCTGAGATAATGACTGAGCTGACGGCTCTTTAAAAAAAATTTTTTTCCTGACGACGTCTATCATTTAAGAGGAAGCTGCCAGGTTTATCATGAAAGAGAATTGATCGTGCCTTTTGAGTGTGCCTCTATGATTAATTCAGACGTGTCAGTTAGTGAGTAAATGCTTCTTTATTCTCGTGTACGTAGTCAATATTAATAATGCACACGCGGGTCTAAGTTTAACATCCGTCTTGGCAAAGTCTAACATGGACGGTTTCACCAGCTGTGCACGCCTGTCACCACGTCCCTTCTTCCTCTCTCTTCCTCTTCTTTCCACTTCAAGCTCGCTATTCTATCCTTTCCCTCCTCTTTCTGTCCCTGTCTCTGAAAGGCGCCGTATGGCTCTGACACCCACTCTGATAGAAAGATGTGGCCCATCAGCAGTAATTGGAGGAGCTGCGGTGGTTGGGTTTCTCTAGGAGGTGGCGGCGTGATCGATCCAATGGATGGCAGAGGTGGGAAGGCATGCTGACAGAGCTGCGTCCCCCACAGCTCCTGACAGCTCAATGAAGGCCGAGCCACAGAGCACAGGATGTCCTTTTAGAAGAACAATCGTCAAGTGTGCAGGTCGCCCCCGAGCCCTCAGAACTCGCAATCATCCAGTTAAATCATAATTACCCATTTAGCCGATTATCAACCGGGTAGATGCACGCTGAATTTAATGTAAGCCTTTCATTATACACACATTAAAGAAAAAAAGAAAAGGGAAATGCCACAGGCCCAATAGCAAAGATGTGATGTAATTATCTTGGAGGTGATTTATTTGCAGATTTTACAGCAATAATCTCCCGACACCCTCCATGCATTCTGCGAGGTATACAGTTTAATTGCACGCTGTGTGCACTGACACAATGAAATAGCACGAGATGTGAATGATGGATGTAGCAGAGGCTTCACTCAAGTGAGATAATTTGCATACTTGTGACAGTACACAGGCTGGTATCAACATAACCGTGTGTGTGTGTGAGTGTGTGTGTGTGTTTTTATTTTTTCTTCTCATCACAGCTTTGGAGAGCAGTCTTTGTTTGTTCTCCTGTTTATGGTTTTCTCAAGACCAAAACTGTACTGTGCTGAGCTCAGCCTGACCATCAGTTGCCATGGCAACACAAGGCAGCTGGGACTGATGGCGCGTTAGAAAAGCTTGGCACAGGTTAAATCAAAAGAACTATTTATTTGCCTCGTGCTGTTGTCTTACCCTTATCACGGTCAGACTTTGTGCTTCGTGCTGTGTTAAGAGAAGACTGGTGACTCTGTGTGGAACCTGCTGGCCAACACCAAAAGGACAGCGACTGTGGCTTTAAAGGAGTCTCTTGTTCAAAAGCTAATATGCACATCCACAAGAAGGAATTCTCTCAATCTTCCTCCTTTAAAAAAACTATTTAATATATTCCTCTTTTTATGAAATTATTATTACTATATTTAAATTTATCCTTCAAAATGCATGCATTTTAAAGACGTCCAGGCTTGATTTCAATAGACTATGCAACAGATGTTGCACAGCTAAAACATAAAAAGTATTTTTAAAAAGTAAAACAACAGAGTATAATGAAACACAGCCATGCAATTCCTTGACTGACCACTTGAGGCTGATTTCACAAGCACAACATGATCAGAGGCCGTTACAGATGGTGTTTTGGTCTCTACCCAATTAAAAGTGCTATATCTGGTGTTTTTGTTTTGTTTTGTTTGTTTCTTTTTCATAGCTTGTCTTTGTTAAGGCTTAAGGGCATAAACTGGAGGAGACGAGCAGAGCTGTCAATGGAATTTCAATCCACAAGTTATCTCAGCTTCAAGATGAGCATTTGAAGTGACTATTAATGGAAGTGAGGAAAGCAACTGATCACTCCATATGTGAACAGGGGCTTCAAATGTAGAGTCTTGTTATGGCTGTTTTGAGATTGGCAGGTTGGTGCGGACACAGGCAATTGCTGTGACTTGTATTTGCTAAATCAAGTAGCTGATTTGGACCTCTCAATCACGTTTGCCATGTTTGAGCCTTTTGGAGGATTTTAATGAATAATCTGACATATTAGCATTGCTTCCTGTTTGGCTAACTGCACTGACACATTCAAGACACCTGTGCTCTGGTTTTCATGTGCAAAATTCAAGTATTTAATATGTCTAGGGATCAGGTTCCAGTGTCAGCCCAGAACACAGATAGAGCAACTATACAGTATAACAAAGCTTTCCAACTTTAGTGAAAACTCTGTCCTTTTTTTTAAAAATCCGGCCAATTTGTGGTGGGAGAGTTGCTGACATTTAGGCTTCATATCATTTTTTGTCTATCTTTTATATACAGTCTATCTAGTTTTGTAAATAGTAATAATATATATACCCAAGAAATGACATATAATTCCAGCAGCAGCTGTTTCTTGGAAAGTGTCAGGCCTCACTGCAGCCCTCTGACCACTAATGTTATAACTGCATCCATTCATAACTCCTCCATTTCCTGGCTTAGAGCCAGAGGTGTTAAATCTGCCCAGCTATATGGCTGCAACAAAAGCAGGCAACACTGAACTCTCAGTGCTGAAGTCAATGACAACTTTGTCAGGGCCTTTGCCAGGATATGAGATACAATAAAGTTGGTAGTGAGGTCCCAAAACACTTAACCTGCCTTTCGAAAATGTAAAATCATTTCTTAAATCAGACTCTTCATATTCTGGAATTAGCTCACACGTTTATTAAACAGAAAGAAAACAAAATCACCAAAGTTTTTTTTTTAATTTCCAGCCTAAATGTTCTCTTGACACTATGTTCCCACCGACCCCAAACCCACCACCACCCACAGAGGACTTCAGAGCCAGAGGGCAGTAGAAGGTTAAGGATTTATAGGCAATCCCCTGGTAATATTACACCTTGCTTCCCCTCTGCCACACACACACACACACACACACACACACACACACACACACACACACACACAAACACACACACACCACTACCACATACACCATTTCTGGAATACACTGATCCCTGTGAAGAGTGTCCAGCCAGAGGCAGAGCCGTGAAGCTGTGCAGGAATAACCAGCAGGCTTAAGGTGCTGCCAGGTGTAACAGCCACAATCTCAGTTGGCCTCTGTGGTATAAATAGATAAAAGCCTCTGTTCGAAAGCAGCACTGACCTTAATATAATGTTTCAAATACTGATGAGAGCTATTTCAGCGACAGTAAATAAATAAATATGTACTGTTTGACCCCAGTCTCAAATCTGCTGTGTACTTCATCCCTTTAGACTTTTACCCTTGGAGGGAATTATATGCCATGTGCTCATATGTGCAGTACCGTTACAGTAAATATCACATTCACTCCCAAAAGTGAAGCAGGCTCTATCTTTCTCTAGATGGCTTTCATCTGCACATTTGTCACTCAACCTTCTGGGTCATTTCCAACTTCTGTGAGGGTTCAAGAAACAGTCAAGGAGTGATTCAGTTTCCCTCTTGTGTAACTGTATTGCGTGTCCCCGCAGCCTTGCCTATCATCTTTGCTTGGGTGCATTGCGCTGACAAAAAGGTGAGATTGTAAATGGTCATTGGAAAACTTTGAAGGCGATGACATGCTCCATGGCTTTAAGTTTAGTCACCCTCCCGTGCGGAATGTTTATGAGCTCTCTTATCATAGCTGTAGCAGTCACTTCAGAAAGCCAAAAAGCCTGACGCCTGAAATATTCATCACTCTCTTTCCTTTAGTTTGTTCATCACACTCACATGGAGTATCATACTCCATGTGACTACTGCGAAGGAAAAAACACCTCTGCTCTCTTCAGCGCTTCACAGAGCATTGTTAGGGTTTTTAAGTTAATGATGCGCTGCAAAAGCAGACAGTCTTGATTGTAACATGTATGCTCGCACTTCAGAGTAAGTTAATATGCTTGTATATTTAATTTTCAGATAACTTGCCCCATATCCTTAAAGGCTCTGGAACATGCTAACAGCTTTGGTGGTATCTCAGTGGTTTGAGCCAAATGTTAAGATGTTGGATCACAGTGATGCTTGTCATAAAAACCACTCAAATACCCTATGCACACTTATCTTACAAACTGAAAATGAAACCAGCTATCCTTAGTAAATCGTTTGATACATAACAGGTATGTTATGTACATGTCATACATATTTTATGTTGAGTTAATATTTGGGCAGAAACTTGTGGGGGCTAAAAAAGTGCAAAAAACCTGCAATTTTAAAGCTGCTTTGGTCTGGCTCTGAAAGTGGGTCAATTCCAATAAAGTGACATGTTAATATCCTAGACTACTGAGGAGAAATGAACAGGTTTACTATATAGCAAATATACAGGGATGATCTTTATCTTATTAATCAGGGCTTACAGTTGTGGATGGACATGGGCACTAATGGCCAAATTATTGTGCTGAACAGTGATGTAGCCACCATTTATACCAGTACTCACTGCAGTATTGTCTTGAACAATAGGCGTGAGTACTCAGGCAAAACATCCATAAGAGAAGCAAAAGAAATCAAAATGGGAAGCTTCATCTTTTCAAACTGTTGCAACATCTTCCTCTGTATAATATCATGGCAGTGAAAACCAGCAAGCTCATACACTGTTGCTTTCAGCCGTGTCACTTGACTGATTGAGAGGTGCATGACAGAAACTGCATAGTGAAAGCGTAGCTTGTGGCGGTGGATGTGACGTCACTTTTGGTGTTCAACACAATTTGCGAGGGCGATAACGGCGGGTGTAATGGGCCTATTACAGTGACAGCTGGCTGGCAGCACAGGAAGCTGTAGCTACTAGCAGTTTGCTAGGCTTAACCTCAGCTAATATGAGCCACTGAACTGGACTTCTCAACCATGCATGTGGTGTTGGTGACTTATGGGGCTTTTATTTGGCTCGAGAAAAATGAGAGATGGCAAAAATAAGCCAAATTCACCTGTACAAAATGGAAGCCCATAAACAAATGACTGATTGGTATAACTTTAATCTATATATCTGTGATCTGACTTTTGAGAAAACAGTTGCATGCTAATCAACTTGATCCAATGAATGAATCATCATAAAATTACACAATGCAATCTGTTTTTCCCAGACAGGAGAAGGAGCTACAGAGAAAACTGGCTCAGAAAAGTGCTTATTCCCTCAGACAAGAGTTTTCATCATTTAATTGTTGGCTTACCACACAATAGAGGTAAAATAGCAAGAGCTGACGTAATCTGCTGGAGGTGACATCTGTTATTCTAACTGGTGAGAATGACAGTGAAGATGCCACTGAATGCCTTTATGCGGTTTTGTTTTTTTTGTTTTGTTTTCGTTGCTGGATTTCAGAATCAGAGTGTAACAAAAGCACACTCACATTTTGATTTGCGTGTGCAGCGAGTCAAAATTTCTTCCCAATAATGGTCCCAGATGAAAAGGCAGGGCAGAGTGATTCTGCTTTGGCCTGTGAATTCTTCTGCAGCAGCGCTGACCTCTGATGATGTATCGGGTTACCTACATATTTCACTCCACAACTGCACTGACAGTCTGAAGTCAAATGTGGCCACTGGTGCAGTCAGGCAAACACCAGGAAAATCCCTCTTACATGCTCTAACAATTGAATCCTGCCCAAGCTGCAATTATATTCTCTCTCAGGAACTCTCGTTGACACCTTAAAAAGGTAATATACCTTCTGCAGTAGAACACAATCACATGGCTCATACTCTTTTGTCTGCATAATTGCAAGGGCTTGGGGAAATTGAAGAGCTTCGGTACACATTGAACTGGGAGCTTAAGTAAGAGGGCATGTATTAAGGAGAACATGAACACTCTGGCTGGATCAGTGCTGCTACATAATATTAACCAGAGAGACTGCCCGCCATAATAAAAACGTGGTTAAAAGTTCCTTCACTGCATCATCTGACAAAGAGTGGGAGCTGAGCAGCATCACAAACACATTAATGTGCAGGTTCAAGCGTTTTAGAACAATTTATAACCATCCATCTTATTAATTCGGGTCATGCTTTGAGTCAGAAGGTGGAGGAGGCACTTCTGGCAAGAGAAGATTTTCACTGCACGAATCTCTACTGACAGGTCAGATCAGAACACGGGAATGACGAGGCATCCACCCCGTCTGCCGTCAGCAGGACTGACAGAGCGCTGTCTGCTACACTCCTCTCTCTCAGGCAGCACTTCACATTTGATCAGGCAATTCTGACCTCTGCATTCCTATAACACAATGCTTCCCGTTCAGTCACAACAGCACGAAGACATCGCTGGTGACTGCAGAGGGTGTCGTGAGCTGACGCTGCTCTGAGCTACAGCGACATTTCATCTCGATTTGATACAGCGATGTGGCCACTTGGCGAAGGATGCATTTTCAATCCATTGACCGGGGAGCAGAGCAAACATCATACTCTGCAGAAAGGATGTGGCTGAATCTATAGTGATAGATTGGGAGTCGGTAGTTCATTTATCCGAGAGCTGATTCGACAGACTGCGAGAGGCTCCTGTGCCTGTTTCACCCCCCACAACTTTTTAAAATGCAGAGTCCAGCACATTTTATGCTCCCCTCAGGCTCTGTTTATGGAAAGTCTTTCAAAGAAGTCTGTGGCAAACATGTCAGTCGGATTGTGTTATTTCAAAACAAGTCATCTCTCTATAATCTTTGAACAAGTCATAAAAAACCCACAACCTATTGCAATTGCAGATTCCTGTTAATTGATTTGATTCACTCTCATCATTCGCTGGATTGTGTGCCATTAGAGACAAGCTCAGATAGATCAAACCTATCAGACAGCCCATCATTTGGTCCTGAAAACACCTTCCCTCTGCCAGGTTCCTGGGGAGCCTACATGGGAGAATGGCTCTGTATTAGTTTCTCTGTTCTTTTCACTTAATTGCTGTCACGCTGCAATATGTCAGCTCGGTTGACGCGAAGACACTGAGACCATCTCACTTGCAATATGGGATTTCTCACCATTAAGAAGTTCTTCTTCTAATTGCAAGTGTTTTGCGAGGCATCCGCCCTAACGAAGAGTTGGATATGCTGACACGGCAGATCACGTTGCAAACATCGGAGGAATTGTGGTGTAATTGCTGACTGGATTTTTTTTAAGAGCTTGTTTGATGTAATTCAGAGGTAAAGAATCTGTTTACAAACTGAAGATGTTAGCAAAGATAAAAACTCTCATCTGCATATTTCACTGTACGGATTAATGGCGGGAGAGATGCCCGTTCTGATAATCTCACAGAATCCAATTACCTTTCTGCTAAGCGTCTTCCCTTCAGTGTGTGAGAGGATTGCTGTTTTGGGGCATATTGCACACAATATGTGCACATATAGTACATACAGATCTATAAGTTTGCTTTATTCATGCAAGTATATGCAGTTATGTCTTCAGTGGTTGTGGGAATTATCGCTATTTGGAAACCAACCTGTCATACTGAGACGGCAGGTTCACCGCGGCTCCCTGGATGCTCAACCATGCGTAACACTTGCTTAAGGCAAAAAAGAAGAAGAGGAAGAAAAAAAGCGGCTTTATGAAATGATTGGTAGGATGTACTGCAGCAATGTGTGTAAAGAGACCTAGAATTCCTTACCACCGAAAAGCTGGGCTCAGTGGGAGTGACTGACATTGAAGTTGGGGGCGTGGAGGTCTCAAGCTTAATCTATTATCTGACCTCAGAGGGGAAAACTGGTGTATGTTTTTTGACATTTTTGTGCCTGCTCCACATAACAGAAATCCATATGAGCAGGTAAGGAAAGCCCGTCTCCTAATACGATGTATTTGTTTTTCCGATGAACCCTTCTGCTTCACAATTTGCTTGCTGCAGCCGTAAGCGAGACATTGTTAGTTTTGATTTTTAAACCCGTGTCTGTAAAATGTCTTCAGACTGAGCGCGAGTGAAATGTAGTGACAAAACAAAAGCATAGAGGAGGTACTGCAAAGACGACAGCAGTCAAAATGAGAAGGTCTGCAGGAAGTTAAGGCGAAACCAAGATGACAATTTCCTTTGAGAGAAAGGAAATAGTGGGATGAGAAAGATTTCTTTAGCTATATTTTTCAGTTAAGTTCAATCAAAGTGAGAAGTGAAGAAATAAAACTGGTCCTGGATTATTTTTGTTTCCAAAACAGCCTTTTAAAATATGAATGCTGTATGTTATAAAGCTTTAGGCTGATTCCAGGCTGAGTCATAATCACTGCTGCTTTAACACCAGACAAGTAAATACTTAAAAAAGTGTTACCTCATAGGCAGATATATACGTTGTATAGTGCAATGCAGTTTCTTGAGAATCTCTTTTAAACAAGAGACAGCCAAGCAATAAATTCAATTATACTGAACAAATTTCGAAAATCCAATAAATTTCCATATCAAGCTGCTTTGAGCACTAAGCACAAAGTGCAATTAAACAGCCCTGTCTCTGTAAACAAAGCTAAACTTGCATGCGCAGCAATATATCCACTGTGATTATTTACCACCCTGAGCACTCAGAAAAAAAATCAATAACATATGCAAACATCAAACCAAACACAGTTTGCAACTCAGCCTTCATAAAACAAATGCAGAGGCCGAAAAAAAATCCTCTAAAGTACACCGAGACACTTCACAGAGCCACTGATGATAAGAATTATCCGGGGAAGTTTAAGGGTTTTATGGATTCCTTTGCATTTGGGGGCATGGGCGGTTTAAGCTGCAAAATGAAACTCGGAGTCAAAGTCAGTTCATAATTAAGCTAATACAAAGCGTGTGCATGTGTGCGTAAGCCCATGATTGCCTTGGTCCTTGTGTGTGTGAGTGAGTGAGCGGGAGAGATAGTTCATGCACATCTCCGCTGTCTTGACATTTAAATGGACGCTGATCAGGACAGGCTTTGAGAAACCAGAGAAAATAGCCAGTTTAGCCCTCATATTTGAATTTAAACCCGCATCAATCAGAAGCTTTAATACTGACACTGAATAAAATGACCGAGTAATGTGAATGGGTCACCCATAGTGCCAGAGTAACTGGGAATTAGACTATAAGCCGGCCGCTCTGTGAAGCTTTTTAGCCTCTTTTCTTTTGACTCTGGGTTTCAAACTCATTGTGTGACTGAGTCTCAGCAATTCACCTGCTGTAAGCCTTTTCCAACAAACTATACCTTCTGGCCAGTGTACTAACGGTGTTTCTCTTAATTGTGTCAGGGAGACAAAGCTTCCAAAAAAATACCAAATGACCAGGTAGAGACTGTGACACAGGCTTCAGGTAACTGGGAAAAGAACTGCAAAATACTAGTATTAAAGCAATTGTTTTACAAGCCTGGCTTGTGTAGCTATACTACTGCATGGCTGGCATTTTGTTGCAACATGATCCTATAGGGTAGACTAACAAGTGACGAAGTCTCCCTAGAAATGGAAAAGTTCATTTTTTCTGAATATAAAGGTGTGACTAAAACACTGATAAATTGTAGGCCCACACCAGAACACAAAATTGTATTCAATTTTGAGACAGCTTTAGTTTATTCAAAATACCTTAAATGGTAAATGGACTGAGCACGCAAAGAGCTTTTTTACTACAAAGCTCATTCACCAAGTCGCACATATTGTTTCAAACATCTTTTCTATGCTTAAACGACTTAAACGCACAGGTGGAAGAGCTGGGAAACAAACAGTTGACCTCCTGATTGACAGATGCTCCACACTACCTCGACCCACATTAAGTAATCGACTGTCATACAAATTTACATGTGGCATAGATTAAATCCCTTTACTAAGCATTTGCCAGTCAAAAGCCAAAAGGTCCTGTCTGTAATCACCTAAATATTAAGTAGACAGAGAGACTTCACTGTCAGACTCATAATAAAAAAAAAAGTTAGTAAAAGGCAGCTTGGTTAGCTAATTAACAGTGTTGATAAATTATGTAAAATTTAAATTTACATGTTATTAGGTTTTACTATTTCATACTATTTCATTTGCAAACTTGTTAATGTTGTGTCTGTTGTGCAAAGACTGGTTAGTCATACCTAATAATAGACAGCAGCTGTCTAAACTGCACATTATAGAATTTAGTCTTTATGGTCTCACCACCCATGTCGATGTGCTAGACAGCCCTCTGCAGAGTGGAGCACTAAGGGAGTGCTGTTGTTACAAAGAGTGTATCACCTCGACTGCTGCTGCTATCTAATTTCTGGACAGTCCCACATTTCTGCAGCATTAAAGAAAGCTGTAAACACTCCTTTTTGCCAGAGTGTCTTTATGTGCTCTCTGAAGCTGTAAGAATAGACCTTTGTTAGGCTCAGCTGTCAAATCAATATAGTTTGCATGGGCATAAATATATATATATATACTTTTGAGTGATAGTGTAAAAATTCAGATCTATCTGTGCCTAGGTGAATTAGGTTGTTTAGAAAGGCAGTCATTCTTCAAAGGGTTTTTCAGAGCTTTGAAAGAAACGTGGAATCCCATATTCCCGTTTGAGTTAATGTCTCTTCTCCTTTCCGACCAGCGCACTCTCCTCCCATTTCAGCAGACTTCTAACAATATGCAGCGAAGACTCCAGTTGATACCGGCCTTCAAATATAATCACTTCTCCCTGATGGCTGCCTCCCCGCGCCTCCAAATACAAAATGTGATTTACGTCTCCACGCGTCTTCACAGCTCGCTTCAGCCACATCTGTCTCATTCTCGCTGCACACTTTTAAATGCCAATTTGGGACCCTACTGAACTCAGCTTAAAGTGCAAAGAGCAATTTGTCATGCAGTTCATTGCTCAAGACAAAATGTAGAGAGGCTTTCTATAATCCCGTAGCGTAGGGAGCAGCCGGGGGAAGCACATATGGATTTAAAAAAAAATAAAAAATAACCAAAGCTCTTGCCCCCCAGAAGATGTTTTGGTCTTCATCTGTCAGTGGGGCCACCGGGCACGAAGTGGTTGTCTGGTTTTGATGAATGAGCGAGGGCATTTGTCCTTAAGCTGCCATTCACCAGCTTCTTTGGATGCGGAACATTAAAGACAGACAACTTTTGTCTGGAAGACTCATGTAGCAAAGGATTTGACTCCCAGTCTGATCAGACTGTCTTCATAGAATTATGTTGGGTTCTGGTAAGAATAGAGCCAGTGTATATTATTGATGATGACATACAACTGCAGCAGGGTCTGCAGGTTCTTCTTGAACAACATGCATGCTGGTGTCTTTTTGCGCATTTTGCAGAGAATTTGATTGTATGTCTGAACCCCCCCCCAACAACAGCAGCATATACACTTATGTCTCCATTTGGGCAGTGCTACAGTGCTTTTTGTAATTTTTGCCTCTGCACACAACCACAGTGGACTTTTGTCAAACAATCAGGATGTGGCTGAAGTGCACATTGTTAGGTTACAGGATGTAACAGAAGTATTACACTAACTGTTTACAGCAATTGCAGCTATTTTCAAACATAGGACCCCGTTTTCATTCCTAACTGTAATACGGTACTACCTGATGTCACAGTCGACTCATCTCTTGGACATTATAGTGAGACAGTCTCCAGTTGTTGGATAGTGGAATCCAGAAGAAGCCCACAGTTTAGGAATAATGCAATGTGATTTGTAAATCACGAAATCACAAAACAATCATGGTGGACAGTTTAGTTTGGGGGTTTTTAAAATTCTGTCAGGTGCTTATCAGAACATGCCACTTGAATGCGAAGCTATTTTGTTTCTTCGCTCAGCCTTGAGCAGCTCTAAACACATCAGATGTTGAGTGGAATGAATTATCTCAAGGAAATGTCGCTCAAAATACCAACGATGGCAATACGAGCTCTGAGATAACGCATTTACAGAACCCGTAGGCACAGATGGAAACTTTGTGACAAATCAGGCGCAGGTTTTTAAAACTGAGCAGAGTCCTTTAGTCTCGCATGCCGCAGGTAGCTTTGACTGAACAGGATATATCCTGTGTGTTTGTGGCCCCAGGAGTTGCAGAATCTCTAACCCATCAGACGTCTGCGCTCACAGGAACAGAGAAGAGCAAATGACGGTCCCGTCTCCTCTTCCTCTTTCAGAGCTGCTGAGCAAAATGTTACTTGTGTTTGACACCTTTGGGAAATGAATGCCTGTACTGTAAATGGGATTTGGATTAATGCATAATCTATAGACAGCAAGCATGACAATCTCCTAATAAAACAGCAAAGAGAAAAAAGTGATTAATTTTCGTCAGCTTGTGAGTCCGAAACTTCTGAAGCACATTTGTTTTCAGGTGGTAACGCACAAGAAGTCGTTTTGGATTTCATGCATCTACAATTAGCTCTTAATCCTTACACAAATTGGCTTTTATTCCCAGATAGGTAGCGATACCATCATGCCTCTATATCTCAGATGAGACGGTGTAATGGACCCGTCTCTCCGATGCGACACTGAATTAACCTCTTGCATACCTTAAGTTCATCTAGAGATAAGATTGCTATTACTGGAGGTTCTCTCTATATATTCCCCCCCATGTACTATCTATCTCTTTCTCTCCCTGTTGCCTGTCTTTCTAACATAACCCTCTTCCTTTCCAGTTCAATTAACAGTAATAGAGTTTGGGCGTATTGCTTTTTGTCCGTTCATCCTCACAGCTTATTGCCTGCTTCATCTAACACCATACTATGGTGAGATTGTGTTAAGGCCCAGTGATATCAGAGGTGCTGTGTCAAGGTGATTCCACGTGAAAAAACACCAGCGTGAGCACTCTGACTGGTAGCGGTCTGCGAGAGGTGCTTCATATCTGACACAGTTTCTTTAATCAACTTCAGTGCCTTTAGGCAAAGCGGAGGTCCAAGCAGACAGATTGAGGCTGCTGGTTACATTGGAAAGCTGGATGGAGATGTATTTTGGTACCTCGGAGAGAAAAAGAAATGGCTCAGGTGGTCTAAGGGTGCAGGTCTTCTTTCAGAGAATACAGACCTCATGCATGACTTCTCTTAACCTTGAGATGTTTCCTGGGGCAAACAGATTTGAGTTAACATTTCCTGTCAGTATTCAGTTGTGAGAAAACTCAGTGTTGGTATCTCTGTAGGCCTACGTGCTGTGTGTGCTAATCCGAGCCAGAGGAAAATCTTCAGTCTTTGTCTTTTTGTTTTTTCTTCACCCCCTCTTCCTTCTAACGTCAGGGGATTTTGATTAACGAAATCTCTTGCCATGTTTGTACAATATGTTTGGATTCAACCACTGTTTGCGGTTTCAAAGGCTTATTAAATTTTATTGCCTTGATTGAGATGTAGGTGTACATTTCCCAGCTACTTCAGTTTTATTATTAGTTATATTTCGATCGCTCTTTGTAGGTACAAGCGACTCATGATGGTGCAATTATGTTTAAATGAGAGCGAGAATAATCTCAGGATGGAAATTATTTAAACTAAGTCATTTGTGTGTTGAATTTCTACTTGAAAATTAAAAGTCTGAAAAAATACACAACTCTGTGTGGACGTGAACAACCACTGATATTTTAAGATGTGAACACACCCTGCAGGCGTGTGGCATTTATTAGACACTTTGTGGCTGTTTACCAAGGCTACAATGTTGCTGAAAAACTGTATTTTGCTTGGATCCTAACACTCCTAATTATTTCTACCCGCCAACAATGGAAGAAAGTGTGAGCGAGTTGTATTGACTGGGTGGTTAACAACCCAGTCAATAAAACTTCAGCAATCACAAAGTATCCCTAAGATTGGTTTGTTATTGTTGCTCTTTCCTTATGGAGCCAGGACAATACTACCGTATTTGAATGCGGGCCACTTCATTGTTCTTAATCGAGTGAGTAGCTGGTTTTTGAAGCTACTTTGGGCACACTGCTTTCATCAGATAACTGAAGCTTAACACAGCTTTGCAGGATACCCTTTCTTCTTTTTTTCACTGGGTTAAACCCTCTTACATTTAGCCCTTTTGGCCTCCCTAATCACTCATTACACAAGCTCAGGATGAAAGACAGGCACAAACAAGTAACAAAACAAACTAACAAAAATCTGCTCATGTGTGGTCTAAAAAACGAATTGTCACCCCCTTTGCTTGGTTCAGGAAATGACTTTGGCGATCTGGACAATTCTGATCGATCTGGATGCTGAAATAATCACCGCCTTAGACCACACTCAAAGCTTGGCTGTGTCGAACCATATTATTTAGATACCCATGAAGCCATTGCCTGTTTATTTAATCTGCTAAGCTATTTGCTTTTGACATAATGCTTGCAGTTTTATTATTCTATTGTTTTTTATTCTTTAGTAGCACTGATCACCTGTTTTAATAAGATTCTCTGCAGGAAAACTAAAACTTTGCATCTGCATAGATTTTCTTTAAACTAACACAAAACAAAGCACACTGATGTTTAACTCAAAACGGAAATCGATGAACTAAAGTGGGATAAAGCGTTCTTGCATGTAGTTCTTGTTTGAGAGAGCTTAACAAATGGAGGAGAAATTTAATTACACTGAAGTGAGCGCTGATGAGATTTTGAAAGTGGAACTTCACCGCTGTAACTTTTGGTCCAAAAAAGAAACAAGAATGAAATGTGTAAAATAGTGGATTTGTCTTTGTTAAACATAGATTTGACTATAGAACAGTGTCTGAATGTGTTTGATTCCTATCAGCTCAGGGTATAGGACAATGTTTGCATTATTATTATTATTATAAATAGTGAAGAGTAAAAGATGACCATGTTAAACCAGCATATTCAGCCACAATTCATACATATCAGAATGACTATGAATGAATATGAATATCTGCTTCTAAGCTATAATTTTACAGCAACTATTAAGCAGAATCTCTAAGTGATGATATTACAGCTTTTGGACATCTTAGAGAAAATGGATTGTGACAAAAGCCTCTGGATGGAGTTAATTTTATTGCTTGACTGATTTTAGTGTGATTTTGGCTGTTATCATCCATACAACTCTGTCTGAGGCATGTCATAGCTGGGGCCCAACACATTTGTCAGCAGCCCGACATTATCTGCTAATATTAGTTATTTCTCAATCTATCATCTGCATTTTGAAAAGGCCCATAAATGAAAATAAAAAAGTGAAGAAGAAATGGAGGAAACACCCTTCAGACATGTTAGGAGTGTTGATGTTGCATAGTTTGTCCATCAGAGGGCACTCTGCAACACGTGTTCGGAGTGCGGCAAACAACAATCAGCTAATCAGAGCAGTGGAGTAGAGCATGTAAAATAAATGGCATATCTAGATTAAAGCCAGTTAAATAAAAGTGGGGATGGCTTATGTTTATAGTCACCCACGTCCCATTAACATCAAGGAGCCAATATGCTTTGAAAAAAATCATAATTGTTGATAAAACCATGAAAACCTGATCCTAGATGATCAGATGATTCCCAGTGAAATATATAAACAAATAAAAATTGTATCTTCTTTATGAACAGATTGATCTTGGCTAGACAATATTTCCTGTGCCAACCACAGAATCACCTTGGTAACGTCATCTTTGAGAGCCACAGAAAAACCCACAACTTGTTCACGAATCAAATATATCCGGAACACAACGCTGTGACCCTCAGAGACACACAAACACACCATCATGAAAGGCTCACAAACAGAAAGACACACCAGGATGCCTGATGCAGACAAGGTGTCTTAGTAGTTACAAACAATGTGAGACATCCCAAGGCCGCGATGGAACTTCTCTCAGCAGGATACATATTCTAATGTAGCTCTTTCTGCCTTGATTCTTCACTGTCTCTTCTACATACAGTAATGTTTGCCTACCTTGCTGCATTTTACCCACCGTCTAAAAGTTCATCTCTACTCTGTGTTTACTGTGCTGGCCTCTGACCGCTACTAATTACAAGAGCAGCAGCAGGCAGATCTGGCAGTGGCCTTTTAAACCCACCTACAGTACTATATGCTAAGCAGTTATAGGTTAAAGGAAAGGTCTACTCAAAAAGTATATTGCAGCCACACAAAGTGACTATTCCTCTGCTCTTTAGGCAGTAATTCTAAAAGAGGTCACACCAGGAAAAAAATCCACTTCCTCTCCTGTGCACATCAGCCATCTCCTTTAGCGCTAAATATAAAGATTTTTAGCACAGCATGGTGCTGAAATATGAGCCACACATGCAGAAATCCATATCCATTATCATGGCATGCATGCTTTTCATTTGCAGTGTGGCGTGGCTGAAACCATATTGATTTCCCAGTTTTGAATGTAGTGCAGAAGCCTGTTTATTTTTGCTCTACTTAAATTTAGCATGATCGAGGCCTCACTCGAACATTGCCAATCACCATGAGTCATGTGGTGATTAGCATCACTGTTGCTGCTGCACCGTACAACCACTGAACCGTGGAATCAGCCAGTTTAGCGTCTTTTGAAGGAGATGTGTACGACATCATTTTTCTAAAGTACAAAGAACACGTGATTCCTTTAGCTGAAGCTCTGGCTTCTTACATAACTCGTAGATTTAAGCTTTGCCTTCTAGACTTAACATAAAAACACTTCTTTGAAATTGAATGAAGAGCTTGCTGCAGGATTATGGTTTAAACAGTATTATACTTTACAATTACTATATATGTGCTCACTGTTTTGAATGTAAGACTCAACAAAAAAAAAAAAAAACGAGGATCATTTATGATGATGCTTAAGCTACTTTACACTTTTACATATTTAACTTTTAATGATTAAGCCTCGTTTAAAGTGGGAGATCTAGCCTTTCTAAAGTGGACTGTACAGGCCACATAAAAATATATGTTAAAGCTTTAACGATAATGCACCTCCAAACACAAAAACACACACGATCTTTTGCGGCAAAAGGAAATGTCAGCCTCATGGGGAAAGTCTGGACTCAAATGAAAAAGCCTCTCTCTTTGAACCGTTCATCTGTGTAGGAATTGCAACAACCCTGCCACTCTGCTGCCTTCCTGCCTAAAGGCTTATCATCAGACACTACAACAAATTAATTTTTATGCACTTGGACACTGATGAAATTTTGTGTTTTCCCTCTAAGCCTTTAGAGGCACATAGGCGACACTGGCACACCCGTCCCCTTTGTCCTCTGCAAAAGACAGTTAATAATGCCATACTCTACTGTACTTTATCTTCCACTTCCTATTTTCGGTGACTGATGAATCTCCCCCTCGTGTCCTCTAGTGTGCAGACAAGACTTTGAGTGACACAATCGTAAAGCAGTCAAGTGAACACGCACCCTGTGAATGCCCTTCTAGGAGCCCTGGTCGTATTTCCCTGCTGTCGTGCTTATCGGAGAGCGTGAAAAGGCTTAAAATCCGCCACGCTCGATCTGTGTTTCAAACGCTGTCCGTGCTAATAGAAATTAAGATGCAACATGGAAAAATACAACTCGTGTTGGATTTTGGTGTGTAAGGTCAAGCCCCAGGGAGTGGGACAAACAAGTATTTAGCTTCTTTTGAACCTTACAAAGTAACTCACGCGTGACCACAATTATATGAAGAATTCGGGCGCATTATTGTTATTTTGTAAACTGCAACAGGAGAGTAGTTTGTCTCTGGACTCCATGTTTCTAACTCACCACCTTAAACACGCTCAGCATTTAGCTCCTGGAAAGGCACTCAACCACAGTAGTTGGAATATCTGTCACTGGCCAATGAGCCAAACACTGCAGCAGCTACAGAAAATAGTCCCTATGCTGATGGTTGTTCACACTTGTAAACTGCAGTTTGGCTTTGTCACCATCTAAAGTAGAAGATTCTCTGCCATCTGCTAATGCTAGGTGGCCTGTTACAATGCCATTTTCTTGTCTGTCTTTGAAAAAAGGTTTTCTTAACAGTAGTTGTTTAGCAGTAAGTATCTAGCTTGTCAGATCTCATCGTGAGTGTTTGATTTGACCACAATAACCCTTATTGCAGTGCTGGGTATAAAGCAGCTCCGTGCAGCGGAAGAGGACACAGCTCTCTTCTCAGCCGAAACAGGAGCTTGGTTTCTTTCACCGATCCTTTGAATATGAGCGTGTCAATAGAGTCATTGCACATGGCTGCATATGCCCCTCTGGCATGATTCCACCTCGGCTGAATCGATTCAGGCTCTGTTTATCTCATTAGCTTGTAGCGCGTAATCAATCACACAAGGGCATTTGTTTCGGGCCTCCAACCCACTGCATATTATAACACGACTCCTTCCCTGAGTGTGAACATTGTTCTGTCTACAGTTGCGCCTAGCAATAATGCTAAACTGAGCAGCTTGTAGCCACGCACAGCCTACTGGCATTCATTCAAATTACAGAATTTGTGTCTATGGAAGTAAAAAACAAAGGATATGCAAACACACAGACTCACTTTAACTGATAAGGTGCTCGCTGCGGGTGCATTTGTATTGCTGCAATGATGAGCTTTCATGTTGTCTAGTGTTGTTTTCATTCAATAACCAAGACACTGAGCTAAAATTAAATTTGCTATGCTTAATGAGAGCACATTATACCACAGTTTACTGCTAATTTAAACTAAAAGAACATATGAATAGTAGAAACAGGCATTCCCTTATAGATTTGTATACATAAATCATATCAGGAGAACAGATGCGAGATTACTGGACACCACATAGCTGAGGCGGGTCCCAGCTGGGCTCCACCTGAGGCCAGGCATCACACATGTTCACACAGCCACTTTGATCAGCGCGCAGCATTTTGGACACACCGCACGTTCACACGGGTGCGTCACCAGGCAGCACAAACAATTATTACGCCGTCAGAGATACCTAGATGGCATTTAATGCAACTACCACTTTATCTACACAGTAACAATTTGCAACAAGCTTGTCTAGCAACATACTTTTGCTCCATTCCCCCTGTACTTTTGCAAAGATGAGGTAGACATGAATAAGATATTTCTTCGAGTCTCTCACGGGAACAAAAAGCACTACAATGCTGATTCATTCTCATTGAGATCCTCTCAAACTGCGCTAGAATCTGAAGGGGAAACAGTATAATAGGTCCCTCAGTGCACCGCTCTATTGATCTGTTAAGAACACAACTGGAGAAGTCATTCAGAAATCACCTGCCTTACAGGGAGATGGCTAAATGTGAAGTAGATGACAGTGTGTTCCACCCTGCAATGCATTACTCTCAGGTCAGGTCAGTGACAAAGATGCATTAGGATGTGTTTATTTTTCAATAGACCCCCATTTTCTACTGAAAATTGTAACAATCCATATATGACATTAATTCCAGCTAGCCTTTGACTCCCCTTTTTTTCACATTGTCTGTGATTATAATGTCTCAAAGCCCAGTTGCTTTTAGTGATCATCCAGAAGCAGCATGAAAATGTGTTATAAGTGGTTCCCATAGTTATATTACAGATTGTGCCTTTTAAACACTGGCGTTACAGTAAAATGAACATCAAGGCCATGCTATGAAGTGCCATGAATGCCCATGCTGAAATAAAGTGCAAATTGTGCACCATGACTGCACAAGTCATTGCTCAGTTTCTGCTCTAGTAATTTCTGGATATGTTTTAAGTGATAATGGTAATATTCATGGGCATCATATCTGCAGTCAGATGGTACGGACAAGCTCCGTAGCTGTAGCCTAAGGGGCATCACGCAGCAGCCCGCAGGACTGCAAATAAAAACTACAACTTAGTTAGCATTAAGTACAGAGAAATTAGACCGGGCATCTGTCGATGTTCTCCGTGTTCTGAAATATAGACTTTGAAAGCCTGCTGTCGTTAAAGTCCACGCGTTTCATAATGTGCCAGTCTACTTTGCCAGAGAGACTTAACACTTATGAAATGATTATGGAAATGATTACAAGCATGAACAGTTTAAGCTCTTTATTTTGTATCTGTATTTCACAGTTTGTTCACGGTAATTAACTCTTATAGCTGAGAAGCTTAGCAAATTAACGCCGGTCAGACTTGCTGCTCCCTGCTCTTATTAAGCTCAAAAATTAAAGCCCAGAGCAGAGAAGGTGATAAACGAAAAGACGCTCCAACGGGTCACCTCGTCCTTTTCAAATTTTGACTTTAACTCGATTGTAACAATTAGTCGCGCAAAAAGCACGTCACCTCAAAGTGGGCCTCTCATCCTCAGACGCCAAAAGCAACAACAGAGACGATATTTCATACGCAAAGTAAACTTATTAAAGTGTTTCAGACCCACATTTTAATAGTATATCAGCAGCAGCGGGGACACTTTGCATTGATTGCCAGTGGGATGTAATTGGCACCCACTGCACATGAAATGCCACGCAGTCACGTCAACAAGAACAATAACAACAGGCTAGTTGAGGCCTGTCATGTCTCACTCCTCGTTATGCATAAGGAAGTGTCTTTTTTGGAACATGAAATCCTTCTTCCTCTCACTCATGTCACCGGGACGTCTTAAAGTGGGCATATTTTCAATTAGTTCCTCTAAAGGTCCATCATAACAAACCTAATTTAACAGTGAAATCAAAAAGGATAAATTTTATCACTTTTGGTCCATCTTGCTTGATATTGCTGGTCTTCATATGTAAATTTCTCACACAAGGAAGAAACATTCATTAATATTTAATCTAGAGCAATTCCCTGTTGTAAAGGAGTGTTTATCCATCTCACTAAGTCAAAACAGTCACAACTGCTGCATACATTACCTCGAGTAACTCTGAATAGGAAAACCAGACAGGCCTCACTGTGCCAATCCTATTTCATACTGTGTGACGAGGATGATTGCGCCATGGCAGAAAATGAGTTCAGCACATCCAGCACTGGTGGATAAAATGAAAAAAATAATAATAATAATACAAAAAACGTCAGAATGTCATGGTTTTAAATAGTGTTTTCATGGGATAGATTAGTAAATCAGATCGGTCTCAGATCTAGAAAATCATTTAGAAAATCATTTAGAAAATCGATGCACTAATAGCCTGGCATTCCTTCTTATTTCACACTAAGCTGGTTTTTGCAAAGGTCCACAAGTGGAGCTTACACTGTGAACTGTGCCGGAGAGACAGAATCTCGTGCACGCCCTCAAAGGGTCAGTCAGTTTATTATGAACCGCAGTAGTGAAGCTGGCATTGTTCTCACCTTGTAAGTCTGTCTGTGTGTGTGTCATTGCAAAATGTGGTCCCGGAGACCAGCTCCACGTACTGTGGCAGGAACTGTAGCTCTGCTTTGGCAGGTGTTAACGTGGACGCCTTCTGTGAACAGAATCTGCAGGGGTGTAGTTTAAGGAAAAATGGTTGCTTTTTAGATCCCTGTCCAAAACCACAGTATTTGCCAATCACAATAGCATGTGATTTATTTTATTTTATTTTTTACTTACTGAGTGTTAAGTGTTTATATTTACAAGCCCAATTCCAAAAACGTTGGTATGCCAGTTGAAATGTAAGTGAAAATAGACTGAGATTTGCAAATCTCATAAAGCCTATATTTCACTTACAATGAAACACAGAAAACATATTAAATGTTTAAGCTGAGAGAATGTATTTTGTTAAGAAAACAATAAGGCCATTTTGGAGTTTGATGGCAGCGGTCCGTCTCAAAAAAGTTGGGACAGGGGGCAAAAAATGTCTGGAAAAATAGGTGGTGTAACTAATTAGCTTAACTGGCAACACGTCAAGTCAGTTAAATTTACTTTTATTTACATACAGTACCAAATCGCAACAATAGTCACTCGAAGGTGCTTTATATTGTAAGGTAAAGACCCCACAGTGATGGAAAGGAAGCCCCAGCAATCAGATGACCAACTATGGGCAAGTACCTGGCAACAGTGGGAAGGAAAAACACCCTTTTAACAGGAAGAAACCTTGAGTAGAACCAGGCTCAGAGACAGGCAGCCATCTGCTGCGACTGGTCTCAGGTGAGTCAATAACATGATAGAGAAACACAGTCTCATTCTGTCAAACATCCGTTTGTTCATAACATCATGAATGAAGCTCAGCACAAATGAGATGCAGCCTGCTGATGAATTCTCACGCCTGGCACCATCGTTAATACTAACAATGATTTCTCAAAACACATCAAGGACCTGCTCAGCAAAGAGCTTTTTTTTTTTTTTCTGTTGAGTGCATCTCAATATTTACACAATGCACCATGAAAGAGGAAACGTGCAAGATGCGGCTGTGTGCAGCTAGTCTTGGCTCCTGTATAGCTGGTAACAAAGGTGAAACATCAGAAGTTATTCTGGATACCTTTAAAGATCACAGATCTGGCCACAGATGGGAACACAGACTGAGTATAGAATCCACCTACAACAAAAACAAGAACAACCAAAGTTGCTGACTTGGTGAAAACAAACTTTTTTCGCATTACAGAGTAAAGATCAGTGGAAAACTCAGAGAATCAGAGAAAAACCTCCATCAAAATGTCAGTTTACGTGCAAGGCGTGTTTAACAATGTAACATGTAAGAGGTCAAAATACATCCTAATCAGCTTAGAAAGATGCCTTTTCTTTTTAAGTGTAAGCCCGCTTTGAGGTGAACAGTTAATCAGGGTTAAGCAGAAAGCAAATTAATCTATGCCATGTCTCAGCTGTCAGCTTTACTCCTATTATTACCCATCCATTATGTCAATTAGTAGTCAATTAGGAGTTTTATGCTGAATAGACGTCTTTCTATAAATACCAATATTGATTATATGAAGCACATTCTTTATTCATACTGCTCCTGAGAAATAGCACAATCTCTTTTTCATGGGTAGGCCACTTTTTTTTCATTGTATTGCACTTGTTGGCTGCAGCTGTCTGAGGTTCATAAATGTGTCCATGTGTTCGCTGCAATAATCTCTCAGCATGTTCAAAAGGTGATCCTTTCCCCCTGGAGAGGTGGACGGATGCTTATTGTAGTTAAAGCTGAGGGATTTACGTCAAAGCCTCTAGAATTTTCTCGAGAGGGTAATTGAGAGAGCTCGTTTGTGCCTGGGAATATGTTATTGTGCTGTGTGCTCGCCATCACTGTTGCTTAATTTGTAAGTATAAACAGCTGCAACCGCAAGTAGGAGCTGGATTTTTATCAGGCGGATAAAGAAAAAAAAGAAACAAACACACAAAAAAAGCCAAAGAAGACTCAGTCAGCCATTTATATTTGGTATTGTTAGCTGTGAACAGACTCCTTACTAAAAAAAACAAACATCAGGAATGATCTCCAAGTTGGCACACGCATAAAATATTCAAAACTACATGTTGTGTGTGTGTGTGTGATGCCTTCGTAGACCGTTGGAAATACTCCATTCTAACCAGCACCAACAGACCTCGCCCACAGTGATCGCCAGCACTGTCAGGTCACATTATCATTGTGTGGACATGTTCGTGATAAGGGAAAACCCCTGTCACCATGTGAAATGATCATCTCAGCCCCCGCCCCCGATCTCAGATACCTACTGTTAAGGCAGGGAACTATACTATAGCCTCACAGCTGGCTTCATGCAAAAGCTCCCATCTCTGGGCTGAACGCTCCCCGCGATACTCGAGCTGTGCCATCTCCACCATGCTGATTATAGGTTAAGCTCATTTTGCCATGAAGGACACAAAGAGGCTCTCCCTCCTCGCTTATGCACCCAATAAAAGTATATTAAGATGGGTTGAGACAGAGAAGAAAAGGGATAAAAAAAACAGTGTTTTCCACCCTATTCTTGGTCACTAACAGAATAGGATTCGACAATAGGGGAGGGAAAGCTTTATTGTTTGTGCTTGCAGATATTGTAGACTGTGTGTGGCTTTGTGTGCCTGTGCAGAGAGTATGCGACTGCACATATGATACGCCTCCGGTAGCATCTCTGCTCCTAATCTACAGCATGCCCGATGAATGTGAACACAACTGATACCACACTGCCAGCTGTCTCTAATACCTTCTCTCCCTTCTCTCTTTTTTTTTCTAAAACAGCAGAACTGCCCCCAGGGACTATGGTTAGCCACAAATGCACATAATGAGATTATACAGGAACAAAATAATTAAGAAAAAGGGTAAACTTATTTGAATCGTGCAGCATTACTGATTAAACCGGTAAACAGCATTACAAGCCAAAGCAGCAAATCCCGGTTGCTCATTTGATTAATGCTCAGACCAACTTGTTCAGCGTATGCGAAATAAACACGTTAGCTGAAGCTGGTAAAATGTCACATTTCTTTCTTTCTTCTTTTTTTGTTGTTGAAAATTTCAATTCATTTCCCTGCAGCAATAAGGCAAGAAGAGAAACATACTTGTGTAGTTTATTGAACTGACACATTGATTTTCTTTTGTTGGTTTAAAATGAAAAAAAAAGAAGAAAAAAAACCCCAGATTTATTTTCATATGACATTGATTTAGTGAACAAGGCATCTAGTGGCTGGATGCATTTATAGCGCAAGAACATGGCAGCAGCAACAAAAAGAACAACCAAAGCTGAGGGTCTCCTCCCGTGGCCTGAGGAATAGTGATCTATTTGACAGGATGCAATGGTTTCCACCCAACACATTATGATATCCAATATATTTTTCCCATTTTTTTGTTCATAGCTACAATTTAAAAGTAAGAAAAAGCACCAGCTATGAAGCAATAACCTTTCAGGACATTTAAAATGCTAAAACACTGCTCACAAAAACAAAAAACAAGAAGAACATAATCTAGACCCCCTTCAGGCACTCTTTCCCTTTGACTTTAATGCACTTGATTATGAGCGTCATCGCTTCGCTACTTTCAAGATAGCATCCCAACCTCTTCTTATAATCTTCGCTTTTCAAACCCAATTTTCCCATTGAAGTGAGTGTTGGTATCCTACACAGTGATTATATTTGGCATCCTCCCTGAAATAGCTGTAACAAGTCAGGATGAATTCAGCAGCTACAGCCATTTGGAGGAGTGGAGCATCTAATTATTTGGTGTTGCTGGTCACTCCAAGCTACTCTGGTGTACCGCGGGCAAACAACTGCTGTCCCTGGAGGGAGAAAAGCTGCTGGAGAGAAGGCAGAGAGCCTCTGCCAACGTGAGTCTGTAGAGCACAGTTTATTCTAATTCCTCTGCAGGACATTAATGAGCCAGGATAGTGGCTGTCTTAATGGGCAGCCAGACAGATTTTAAGTGCCCCGTGGAGTGTAATCCGCTGAGGTACAACAACACTGCTGCAAGGCCCAACAGATTGTTTTTAGTTGTCATTTTGCTTTTACTTCGCTTCTACGCTTGTTCATTACAAAGGGCATGTTTTTTAGCCCGCCCTCCCCAACTACTGCCTTGGGCCATATTCAGACCGTGCCATCATTTGTTTTCATACAATTAAAAGTTCAGCTTTTGACACTGTTGCCCAGACTGACCTTTTATATATAGTGCTAAGAAACAAATATTTATATAACAAGGAACCTCGAATCAAGTCTAAATCTCATCTCTCTTGCATTCATCCTTGCCCAGCATTCGTACCCTGAACACTTAGAGACAGAGGTGGAAGATAAAGATAGATTCTTTTTTAAATCAACACACTCTCTGTTCCTGGTGCAAAATAATGTTTTAATAAAGTGGGTAATTGGTGTTGATGCAGGGGAGCAGAAAACAAATGAAAGGAATTAACAGGCGTTTTTCATAAAAATAGGCAGAAAGTCAGTTTCTTCTCCACCATTCATAAGTAATAACCATCACTTACTGGTGTAATAGTAGTACTTTGAGGCAGTTTCATTTTTCAATGTAAATCTGAAATACAGGCACACCTTTTGGTGTTGTACTTGCTCACGACAGTGTGTGATATTTGCAAGCAGAGGTGACGAAGCCTTCTGGCAAAAAGTCTGATTTTTTTTCATGTATTTTATTTTCATGATCATTGAGATTTATGGGGGACAGTGTACTACTCTGTACAAACACATACTGGCTGCTTCAGTCTTTGTTAAGCCATATACACCGTCCTTTGTTTGTGATAAAGACAATGCACTGTCACGTACTGCTTTACCCCTCCGTTGCCCAAGGCTGGGCAGCTCCATGACTGAATCTTCAGAGGAGCTTGGTTACCTTCAAAGAGAAACCTACAACACACTCTGAACAGACATCAAACATAAATGAAAGTTGCCCAGCTCCGAAACCTTTATCTGTAAGCTCTCAGTGTAGGTAGACTTGCTTGGCATCCACCCACGTGGTGCTCTCTGTTTCTGAACCTCCGCGGCTTCGTCTCAATAGCTCTCAAAACATTTGTTCAAAGTCTAATCCCTCCGTCTTGTCAGGCTTCATACATATTATTACGCCGCGCAATGAGGTGTGAAATGCTGCTGAGCTGCCGCTGATGAACATGTGTACTCCACATGGACGTTCAGCACCTGCACCTCTTTAAGATTGTGGATAGCAGTGGCGCTATAGTGTATTATATGTTAATTATAGTGACTTTTATTCTGAAGTCCTCACTTTTTAAAAAAAATCTGGTGCCACTTTACACTAAAGCAGTGCCACTAAGAATGTGATAACATGCCGCTGTAATAATTTGCTAATGTGTGCATGGAAATGTTTGTACGCACCATTTACGCACAGATTTGTGCGTACGCACTGTTAGTAAATGAGGGCCATTGAGTGGAGACGGCTAACTGTGGCAATATGGATTTCAAAGCCTTTGTTTCTGAGCTCCTGACATTTATTTCTGAACATTTCAAGGTTTATTATCCAGTGAAAAGGTTTACTAATAAAGAAATCTGAGTGCTTACATTACTAATTAGCACTCTACATAGAAGGTTTTCCAACCTTCTGGAAGACGGTGAGAAAAAGAGGCTTTCAGGCAGGGTAACTGCTCTATTGCTGCTATAAAGGATATTCACGTAAAATATTACAATTTTGGCTCGATAATGTTAAAGAGCAAAAATAATTTTTATTTATATGTAATTGTGGTAAAAGATTTTACAAAAAAAATAGGAAATAAATCCAGAGGAGTAGTTTGCAATACCTATCTGACTCTGTTCTGCTCTGTCCTGTAAACCGTGAGCTATGGTGGCAGGTGGAAGGTGGCTGTGCTTGTGTTTATTTCTGGCCTCTGAGCGCTTTGTGTATTGTGTGGCCAAAGAGGGGGCAACCTTGAACACAGACCAAAATGACAAGCCGTCCACTTCCATAAATGAGATGTGGATGCTATTTGCTGACATTGCCAGACTGAGCTGAGACTTCATATATACACAGTCAGGGAGATGTGCGCTACATGAGCGTCCCGACACCCGTGTGAGAAACAGCTGGGAGCAAATATGCACAGATTCACTGCATGTGAGCATTAGCCCACCGTACTGTACAACATGGAAAAAGAGGCACCGGGTGTTGCTGCAGTCATGTATGCAGACAGTGACACAGATTAAGTGGAGAAACACAGCTAGACACTTGCCTATATCTGCATGTTGTAACTGTATGTCTAAGCATGGCTAATAGAAACACTGCCCTTTGAGCGACTGCAGCTTTGGGTTCATTTCTCATTTAATGTTGCAAATACACATAAATACACCACTTAAGCTGGATGAAAGACTATGAAAATTACTCCACCAAATCAGACAGGGAGTAAAGTGTAACATCTTATTTTGGACCGTTTATTTCTTTGAAACTGTCACTTTTTTGTTTTTTGTTTTAAATATGAGCCTGAGAGAAAGCATATTTGCCCAATATGAATGATGTCATGATGGGTGTCAGCATGCCGTGAATGTACCAGTCAGAACTTTCAGGGACAGACAACTTGATGTGTCTTGACACATGACTAAAGACTACAGCCCAGACCTCCAGCCCTGTAACCACATGGTGCAAGATTTTCCACCTCTGTTAGCTAACCTGCAGCAAACACATATAATTAAGCACTGAACCCTGCAATATTGATATTACCAATGCACACTCCAAATTTGCACTCTCTTTCCCTCTTCCCCATGATGGAGCACTATTTTCTGCTCCTTTCAAGTTATGCACACACACAAACATCTAATGATCACAATCATCACCCAAACCCACATTATATAATAACAGCATACATACAGTACAGTTATTCTCTCAATGGCGAGTGGAAGGCATGCACATGTTTCTTGAGCACCTGTGCTGGCCGAGAGAGCAAGTGTTACATCTTTTCTCAGAGAGCTGGGAGTTTCCTGGCTGGGTGTCACAAAAAAGAACATACAGCCCAGTTAACTCAAGCTTCCCTTTTCTCAAGCCAATGCCCTTTTCTTTGTTCAGTGGTGTGGACAAGTTGTTATTTTCTGTCTAGAAGAGAGCGTATAGCTCCCCAGGGTAACAAGTGAAAGTGCTCAGACTTTGCTTTTTTGAAAACAGCATCTTGTTCCATTACCAACTCTTCTTGTATACTCTTCATGGGGGATGTATATTTTTCACTAGACCTTTTAAAGTTTACACTAAGATATGAAATTCTTATATATATATATATATATATATATATATATATATACAGTAAATTTATGTTTCCATTTGCCAGCTGACTCTAAATTCCAGTCAGACCGTGTGTGGCGGCACTTCTGGTTGAGAGAAAATCTCTCCTTGCCCTTCTGCTCTCTCAGCACTCAAATGCTCATCATGAGGATTATCAGCAATTCTTTTCATCAGGGCGACCGAGACTCTTCTCCTGAGAGCGAAAGCCTGCTCACACTGCCTCTCTGCGGCATGCAACACGAATAGATTCTCCCTCTCACTTCCAGCGTGCCGCTGTTCACGGCGACCCAGGGACAAAGATGGCAATCTCCCTACTGCTGTTCCAGACCTGATCGGCATGGAAATGGGTTTATCTCTGTCAAGCTTCTATGTGCATGCTTTCAAGTGCCTCTCAGATGTATATCTGACCATGACAGCCGATCGGGCGCACAGAAAACAGAAAGATAATCTTATTTTTTATTTTTTTTTTACCTCGTTGAAAGACTTCAGTGTAACCCTGCTATTCCAGTGCATACGGCATAGGGACTCCCAATCAATCTAGAAATCCTGTTTATTGTCCCTCTTTCGCTCTTCCTTGTCCCTTGTCAGAAGAGAAGCAGCATTCAAAAAGCATCCCTTTCTTTTATTCTGCAGTGCCAGCTGAAACTCGCCGTCATGCCTTGGATGATGGAGATAAAAAAAAAAGAAAGAAAGGAAAAAAAAGATGGGAATATAAAGCAAAGAGACGACTCAAGCTCCCAGGATTTATTTTCCTCCCCCTTTCCCCCCTTCTCCTCTTCTTGCATTCACACCAAAACGGGGAGCACAGGGGGGAGACGTCAGAGTGACAGCGATGTATTTCTTTTTGCTCTGTGGCTCTTCACCTCTTCTTTCTCCTGCTCTCCCTCCCGCCCTCGTCCTCACTACCTCGCTTTTTATCCCTCTGCGTTCCTCTCTGTCCACGGCTCGTCGCTTCACACAGGAGCGGGCTGCTCTGTCGTGATGGGTGAGGAGACTCTGCCCGTTCAGAGACATCTGTGAATGTGCTTATGTTGGGAGACTAAAGTAGCCTCTTAGCTGAGGCTGAGACCACCCTCCCCCCTCCTCCCTTCCAGAGACGGGCTTTCTAATGGCATGTACCATTAAAGCTCGGAGCAGGGTGGGCTGCAGCAATGAAAGGAGCGCGAGAGGGGGGTGAGGACAGAAGGAAACGAGGAGCTGCTCAGAAGCAGGAGGGAGAGGGCAATAGTGAAACACGAGGAAAAGAGATGCTGACTAAAATCAAGAGTGGGAAAAAGTACACTGATGAGTCTTGTTTGCCACTTTACTTACCCTGAGTAAGAGGCGAACCGCACAACCTCCACTCCTCAGTGCCACTCATCTTTACAGATCCCTTATCTCTGACAAGACAACAGCTTGGTCACGAGGAGCATCGGTGTATGCAAGAGCATATGTTGGTTTTGGCGATGGTGAATTCACTCACAGACAAAGGATTGCCTCACGCACGACTGGCTGCACGGCAGCACGCATGCAGAAACTTATTGCGGGAAACTGGGTTAAATGAAGAAAATTTTGTACTTGCACTCAAAAGAGCCATTTGGTTCCGAATTATTAGAAAGTCCACAGTGTGCTTCTCTTCACGCTGCCATAGCCTCGGTGACTGGCAACAAACCCCAGTGCCAATTTCACCACCAAAATTTCCATTCGCCTTAAATGTGCACCATCTAATTTCAGGCGTCACTGAATAAAGAGCCTGTCTGTGATGGAGGTGGGACAGCGTCTGGTGCGAGGATCAGAAACACCACTTGAGTCAGCTCACCTCCTCTGAGCTGGGACCAGAGCTGGCTCTGCTAAGGGATGCTGGAACAGGCAAAGGTGGCCTTGTTCAAGTGGATGTCATACGTGGAAAAATGAGCAGAGAGAGAAAGAAAGACATCATTTTCTCTGATTGTAACACATGCATACAAAGACATCTCTACGCATGTGCTTTTAATTCCTTTTGCTATATTAAAACTCACAGACTACTTTGCATCTCTCAAGGCAGCAGCCAAGATGGAATTCAAATCGCTGAATTACTGCTATGCAAGCAGCCACTAACACGATGTTGTGCTCATCTGTAAGCCTGAATAACCCAAAGAAAAAAACCCGCAGAAGATCTTGCGACTCTATGCCACATTTCGCTGCAAAGTGCCATGCAGTATTTTGAGTTTTAGCCTGTCGGTCGGCTCCAACTCTCATGACTTGAGCTGCCCAAAGCAAAAATAAAACAAAACACGAGAGTGTTACACAGGCGTCGGGCAGAGCAATTTATTGGCAAGGATGAGCGCTCCAGTACTGCAAAGAAAAATTAAAAGGAGGTTGTTCGAGGGCCCACAGAGTGCTTAGAATCACATATGATCAAATCAGAATCAGGGGTATTGCCTGTAAGATGAGTTCAGTCCAAAGTGGAAGTGAGCTGCTATTATTGTTATTATGAAAGCTCAGGCACTTCTTCTTCTTCGAGGGATTCTCTGAAGACTTGAATCTTTATACTCTTTTCAAAGTGGATAAAAAGGCATTTGTCCTATGGGTGTGTTGTCCTTCAGTGAAACTGTTTATCTGGACTTTTTTTTTTTTTTTAAAGATGTGCCGGAACAAAAGAGCACAGCTGACCTCCAAACAGCTTCTGATCTTATATCAGCTGAAGGTCGACTTACAGAAATAGTTCAACAGTGTGGGAAATGCCTGAGTTTCCCTTCATCCTGTGAGTTACATTAGAGACTTTCTACTACTTTCATGCCTTCCTTGTAAGAGTGCAGTCAGCAGTAAGTTACCACAAGACAGAAAAGTAAATAAAAGCAACCAGCTTCGTTTTCTCCAACAGCAACAATAATAAGCTTCTTATAGTTTTATGAACACTTTTAATATTTATATACGCGTTTTTGTCCTTCCTTAGTGTTGCACAACAAGAGGGTTTGGGAACTAAGTTTCGGTTTTACTTTGCAGTCCAGGTGCACTGGAATGTCTGAAGGCATCATTGTGAATGTGAGCCTGAGTGTGTTTGATACATGAACCCTCTGAAACCTGCTTTTCCACAGGGCTATATATAAACCCGACCACTCAGTTTGCAAGCAGAACATGACTGTGCAGACAGTGCCCGCGCTGACATAACTCGTAGTCACAAAGTCAAGGCCGCGTGTGTCGACTGAACTCATCAAAAATCAATAATAAGGTTTGATCTTGTGATTTATTTGCTGCGCTGTCTTTTTTTTTCCTCCAACACGTGCCATTTCCGCAAGTCAAACATGAACTGGCGTGGGCTCGTGTGTCTACATTTGTGTGTTCAAAGTATGTCATGTATGCTTTAAATCTTTGAGAGCCCTGCCATGGCTGTGGGTGGCGCCTCTTTCCTTGTTGGCGATTTATGATTTTTTTTTTTCCCACAAGCCATCTGGTGTGTCTTTTCAAGCCTAATAAGAGGACAGAGAGGGACTGGAGTTCAGCAGATGATAGAGATGGGAGTTGAGTAGGCTAGCGTGCACGCACACACACACTCACGTACGCACACGCAAACACACACAAGCGCATAAGCACGAGGGCAACAGATGGAAGAGGCCCCGATATGTTGCCAGTGCTGGAGCCAGGCCCGGTGGGCAGGCCCCATTGGCCTCATTGGGGGTCCATTGATATCTAATGTTCTGACAGACTTTGAAGTGCATGTTTGAATCCGGACAATGTCATTCTACTTTGCTTGGCAAAATGAAACCAGTCTGGGAGTTGTTGCACAAATGCCCTTCTTTGGTGGATGGTAAGTCTTCTTTTATTCCAAACTACAAAACACCACATTTGTTATAAAAGTATTCATTAGCCTGTCTCACTGAAATAAAGCATACGTCTTTTTAAAAGGTGTTGTAGTGCAGCCAAAAAGACCTACTATCACCTCCTATTCCATCTACACAAAAATGTATAAAGATTGAGCAGTAATTTTTTTTTAAGGGAGGCACTCCTTTTTGCTCTGCTGCTACATTAATCTAAATAGTGTCTTACTCAGCATCCTTTGAAAAGCCTTTTCTATTTGCGTGGGCAAAAACAGCCACTTGTCAGAGATGATACATGTTAACACTACAACAACAGCCCACATATATTGTGCAAAATGTGGCAGCGAATGCTAGAAACAATCTTCTATTTATGCTGCTTACGTACAAGTGCAAAGCAAAGTAAATCCTGCAAAACCTCCCAATATATGGATTAAATGTCTCTGAAGTGCCTCATGTTTCAGTACAAGAAAGGTAACTGCTCCCTGCAGTGTCCAAACAATTGCAGTGCCATCTCTCTAAGAGTTTCTTTTTAGGAAACATTTAGTTGTCGACTGCTTTTGGAATTCAGTCCACGGTGAACAACACTTTCACGCAATTGTGGTTTTTTTATGGCTTGCAGGGTGGCCTAGAGGCACACACGTACAGGGAAGAGAGACGGCAGAGTGAGAATGGAAAAGGGTAGTGTCAGGGCTGTGTCAGACACAATTATGCTATTTTCTCTGAGCTGCATACAAGAGAGGGTACAGATATGCATGTTTATGACCAATAAAACAGGGAGTACAGACAGACTGTGGCAGCCTGTCATTGTTTTGTAAAATGTCTGAGTCACAGGTGTCTCAGATATCTCTATAGTAAACTGTCTCTGGTGTGGATGAATGGCACTTGCACGTATCTGATGATTATAAAAAACATTAAGCTGATCCACGGGCAGGTGGCCGGCCTCATAACAGCCTCTTTTATAGCTTCCCTGTGTCTACGGCCTTGAGCTGTATCGTTACTTGAAGGGGAAGGGGGTTGCTAGGTGACCCCCACCGGTAGTCCCGGAGACTGATATATCGCGAAGGTGTGCTGGCCCCATTTTCCGATAACAAATGAGTGGCCTTCCTGGAACCAAAATTAGAGAGCAGCTGTGGAAATGAAAGTAAACCTCGCGACTAAATTATTTTTGTAGTCGATAAAAAAATATATTGCTCCCCCGATGGCTAAACTGTGAACAGCTTTATCAGTGGCAGCAAATAAAAGCGGAAAATTAAAAGTTACATTTGGTCCTGGGAATGACTACACTGGATCCCCTCCGCGGTGTATGTACAGATGGGCGGCGTCCATTTGTGGTCATCCTGTTTACCTCATCATTATGTATGAAATGATGTCAGGTGGATGTGCACTCTTTGGCTGTCTCTGGCAGCATTAGCTCAGGCTGCATACATGGACATTTGTGGGTGAATCACAAACTCCCAAAATGTTGTATGTCACTTAAATATTAACACAACAATTATGTTTTACATTAGCAGTTCATGTGCTCACATGAATATGAGTTTCTCCACAAACGCAGATAGGGAGACTGATGTAGAAAACAACTTCAGAATCACTCTTTATTTCTTGCATTCATGGGAAAAATGTCATTTACAGTGCTTTCAAAAGCTCAGGGGGAGAGTGGCGGGACGCCAAGTCTGCCCGATGTACAGCTGTCGCTGGCAACAGCAGGAGGGCTAAGAAGGCACCGTAGTAACATTGAATAAGGTCATCAGTTGGACGGGGTCTTCGGCATACACACGACTCAGAGCCATCAACAAACAGATGTCTGACGCGTTTGATTCAAGGGCAAATCCTTAGACAGCTACAAATCACAGACTGCCACCACTGCTGAGCTGCTGACACTCAGTGGGCTGGATAAAAAATGCTGCATGTCTTCTTTCTCCCACATTGAACCACTTAACCCCTCACTGTACTTAGACCAGTCTGGATATCATAGTTTAGCCACAATAAACAACCTTCTTCTGGCCTTTACAATTAACATTATTCATCCAACAAGCTGTTCACGCTGAGTGCTTTTGTTTTGTAAGCTCTACAAATGCAGACAGACTTTGACTGACCTGTACGTTCTACTTTTTTTGTGGTATTAATTACAGTAAATAAAACATACAGTTGAGAATAGGTTGATTTTGGTTTAATATGCACTTTAATTTATCAGACCAAGAATTATTTTCAGTTTGAGGGATACAATAAGTTTCTGAACAATTCAAATCCTTCTCTTGAACAAATTTGCAGTTCTGGGTTTGATATTGCTGAAAACAGATATTAGCTCTTATTCGATTCAGTGGGGAAACAGAAAAGCCTGAAAATATCAGCACTTGATGGCTGATGACAAATTCCGCTTATTTTCTCCCACGTTTGTGAAAACCATATTTTTTTTACTTCACTGCAGTCACTTTTGAGATAAAGTGTCAAATTTACACGGGAATCAAAAGCTTACATGACTCACTGAGATAATTTTTAAAGGAAAAATATCATTTCACTTTACATACAGATGAGACAACAACAAAAAACTATTTTCAAAGTTAACACTAACGTTAAAAAGAGTTTCACAGAAAGAAAAGAAAAAAAGTCACAGCTTGTGTCTCTTCAAAAACCCAGATGCTTACTAGGCTAGGGGAAGACAAATCAATGCAACATAGTATCAATACAGGGACACTAGTTATGGATATTTTATTAAATAAATTGAAATATTTACATCAAGTCAGCTAAAACGTGATGAAAACCATTCCAAAATGGACACACTTAGCTTGATAAAGCTACCTGCTATTTCATAGCTAACGGTTCAGTCACACGAGAAAAACAGGATAACCTCCTTACATCTAAAAAAAACTGTGCCTGCGGCCATTGTACTGAATTTTTTCAAAATTTCTGTGACCAGTGGCAACTAAACCATACATTCTGATCACAAGGTGATTGCAGAGGCGACCTTTCTGCAAACAGTTGCAGTGTGACTTGGACTGACTGCAGTCACTGTGAAAGAAATTGCTGAAGGTTTGTTTTCTAATTTAAAAATGCAGACAGATTTCCAGCCTGTTGCATTTAGACTGAATGAGTCTTTGTTGAGAGGACTAGACTCAAGTGTCTGCCCGCTGAATGTATTCTGGTTATATTACTGTAGAACAGGAAGGTTGCTGGGTGAAAATGTAATAGATAAATGTGAATTTCTGTTAAATGGGAACTTTTGTCTGTCTAGACAGTAACAGATGTGTGATTTCGACAATTTATCACAGTTAATTGCTGTATTGTCAGAAACATATATCTATTTGCCAACTTTGCTACAGTCAGTCACAGACTGACAGCAGACTGACTTTTTCTTATGGCAGGTTTTAGTGGCAGTGTTGGTGTGAAAAAACAAACGTAATCTTTAAAGTTAAAGATGTGATTTGCAGTTGCAGAAAAATAAGTGAATCATTGCAATATATGTTATTCATTGAAAAATGTTACAAATCACAATAACATTGTATCACAAGTATAGTTGTATTGTGGGGTGATTCCCACCTCTAATACTTTATAGTGCATTTCCCATTTAAAGTACTTTTGATTGTAACGCCAAAGTAGCTGCAGACATAATAAAAAGCAAATAGTGATTAGATAGATCCAACGTTGTAATTTCAGTTTCTTTTTTCTTGTCAGATTGACTTGCGCATTACAGTTTCAAAGGAGGTTCTTAAAAAGTGCCAATTTAAAATCTGCAATAAGTTTTAAGATGTTAGATACAACTGTGTTTAATATAACAGCTCACAAGCGATTCAATGCAGACAACTGTGTGTTGCCAAAGGTATGCGACCTAGAAAAACAAATTGGATTTTATTCAAAAGAGCTGGTACATACCATACTGTTAAGTTTTCGTTTCCAGCCTTGGACAGACAAGAGTGACATTTGCAGATTATTTTGTTTTATGTCTAGAATCACAATAAACCATTAAAAACTGTGACAGAAACTCACTGACAACTTATTTAAGCCTTCTTTTTTCCCTAGCAGGATTTTTCTCACACTGGTCTAATATTATCCGTGATAAAAGCAGACAATATGACTCATTCACCATGTGTCTGTAACCTCATGCCCTTCTCAAAGCAGGCTCTAAGTCAAAGTCGGTAATAAGGATTTACCATGAATGATTTCACTGTTGTTAAAATCAAGGTAGAACAGGATTTAGAACAACGATCGACCAGGTTCTCCTTGCTGGTGCTTTACCAAGCATTCGCAGTAGTGAGTCAACACTGATTCAAAAAGAAACTGTGGAGATTTTGTTTAAATGACGTGAATTTTTTTCAGGTGTTTTTTTCCACCAATACATTTGTTTTCTGCCTTAACTCCCATTACACATGAACCCCGTGCACTCCGTGTTTTTTTTACACCACTTCATGAATCAGGAGGGAAACACATATTCATCTCGTGACAGCTCCATACACTGCACTTCCTGGAATTATGCATCACTGCACAAATAGGTGTTTACTTGCAACTGTGCTCGCCCGCCTCTATTTGGACGCCGCCGTTGGCGTTCATTTCTCTATGAAAATACCACTTTGTGTTTTAGAGTTCAGGTGCTGAAAGATGCAATTTCGGGTGGTGATAAAGGACGCAATAAGGAGCAGTTTCATCAGTATGCATTGGCAAATGTTAGGGTCCAGCAAAGATATGATCATCTACGCCTGGCAAAAACTGAACTCGGCGACGTACCTGCTGCATATATCTGTTGATATATTCAGTGACCCTGGGCCTGCTATTAAAGTGTGAAAAAAAAAAAAACTAACACAGGTCATTCTGACTTGAGAAAGCAATATCTCTTTAGTGTCAATTTTTCACTGCATTACAGCCTCCCTCCCTAATAGATGGAATCCACGGCAGCCCTTTGCCACCAGAAAAGTCGTGCTTTGATTTTTTTTTCCATGCATAGGTTTTGAGAGCTCTGGGGATTTGCAGGTATGGAGAAATGATCCCAAAGAGAGAATCCTCTCTGTGCACTCAAATAAATAATTAACAACACAGCACATCGACAGCTGTGTCCCTGCGGCAGTGCATCTGATGGCTGACTGTACTGGGAAGCTAATTATATCCTGATTTTGACTCATATTTTCTTTAAAATGTGCAATTTTCCACTTGTGACTTTGTGCATTTTTACACTTCACTCAATCTGTACTTAAAATGGGGATTCCTTTTTCTAGTTGTTCTGCGGATGTTAATTAAATGAAGATATCTGGGTTTAGTTGTTCCAGTGATTGAATATTTTAATATCCCAAAATATGAGCAAACGCTACTGTATGTAGAGTACATACTGTATTTGAATGTTTATTTTTCATTACTGCTGAGAGCAACAGCAGCACAAAAAATGACATCCCCCACCCCTCTGCATTTGAATGGCGTTTGCAGTTTTGCCTCCCAGCCCATGATTTGCTTGCATGGCAGGTTTGTTTCAAATTTATGGATGAGGTTACTGAAGTGCACTCAGAGGCCCAAAGAAAGCACAGCGTGAAAATGTGCAGGAAAGGGGAAATTCTCAGCTACCTTAAAACCGGTGAGATAATCAATAAAGCATTGGCTTCCAGTGAACAAAGGCAAAATGCTTTTCTCTTCCATCAACCGAACACGGACACACTAATAAAAATTAGAAAATAATAACTTTGCCAAGCCCATGCATTTCGAGATCAAAGCTCGTCTCACTGGAGATGCTTAATAAACGCGTCTAACGGAAACGTACTGCAGACAGATGGGGAATTGCATGCACCGGTGGTCTGATTAGAAAACTGAGATTTCCCATCCAAATCTCGACGCTTTAATCCCCCACTGTCCCGGAATAGTTTGGGATTTTGTTATTTGTAATATTGCGTAATGACGTCGGTAGTGCGCTGCTATTTTCTCAACTTTAACAGAAGCCGACTAGGGAGTTACAGACACTATTTTATCTTGTGGCTTTTAGGATGACAGGTTACGTCACAGCACACACTGAAGTACTCCCTAGAAACATTACCGTCAACCACAAGAGAGGGGGACTCAGACCGTTCTCACAACTCAGTGCAAGACTGTGCTGTTAAGACATAAAGATGCAAATGTGAATCAGTGCGCACTAGCGAGCTCCTTTTTTTCTAGGTTAATTGAAGGCAAGGTTAAATGGGTAATTCAATCCACTTTATTGACGTGAGGATCAATTGTTCTATATATATGGTCATGTTTCAGCACTTAAATAAATGATGCTTCTGTCTGCGCATTAAATAACGTACATTATTGACACCAAGCCAAGTTTCACATAACGCAGTCTGTTGGTGGACAGGGTCTAGTCTGTGTTTAACACATATTGGAAAAGGAATTAAATATAAAGAGGCTTTTGAAAAATGCATTTCATAACACCGGCCTTTATCCAAGTCACATGATCATACGTGCTCTTTTGCCTGCACTTCCCTGCTTCATATTCACAAGATTACAAGTACTGAGGGGAGCAACATGTCTGGGGATTGCTCGGCGCAACCGACTGCTCGACTGGAGCAAAAGGGGTGTTTTGTGTCTTGATCAAGGGCAACTCAGAAGTTCATGAGGGAGCTTCACGAATTTAAATGTGTTACTGTGTGATAACGAGCCCAGTTTTACACTATGACCTCTAAGTGTAGTGTGGGGCAATCCTCGACTCCCTCTGCTTTTAGATAATGCTGGTTTTATTTGAGATTTTACCCATCAGCCAGTTTTACATTTATCCTTTCAAAGAGACAGCAGTTTGATGTCAGTGGGGCACTAACACTGCCTTAAGCTGCAGCATCCCCTGAGAGGCCAACACAAACACAAAGCTTCTTACGTTTTCTTTCATTATTACAGTATTGAACTACAAGCTGCTTATAGGTCAAGCAGTTATGCTGTGCAAAGTATGTTTGTGGAAGAAACAGAAGGTTTCCCAGTTTACCCACCATGTGGAACATTTTACATGATGCCATATTTCATCATGTGACTCCTTTTAAGTGCCTTACCTGCTCATTAAATCACAGTAGTGCATGCTTACTGGCTTTTAAGTACTGTACTGTATTTTGAGTTTCAGTCAAGACTGTATAATGTCTCACTTTGCTTGACTTTGCTTAACTCACTTGATGGATCAGTGTTGTCTCCACATATCAGACAGCTTATTACTTTGCATAGTTTGCTCACTTTTCTTCAGTCGAACCTACAAAATGTGTCAAAGATAACAGTTTGACAGGCATAAAATTGCATTTTTGTACCAAAAAGTGATTTCCAAAGAGATCTTAGCCAGAAACCTGGCATATGTCAGCACAATGTGTAGTGTATCCCTAAAAACTTAAACTGGACAACTGGAGGACATAAGAAGAGGTCGCAGGCCTAAAAAAGATATCTACAGCAGATAAATAGTATCTGAAAGCCATGTCCTTAAAAAATAAGAAAAGATCCTGAGCAAAGCACCTGAGTGATGCATGTGGCCACTTACTTGATCCATCCACTGTTTGCTGAAAACTGAAATGGTTTCAGTGGAAGAGTGGCTGTCAAGAAGTTATTCTTAAGAAAGGGAAACAAGGATGAATCCATATTTGAAATTTGTGTTTCAAATCATCATTATGCACAGAGGAGGTCAGGAGAGAAGAACAGCAGTGAGTGCCAGCAGCCATTTGTGAAGGTTGGTCATCAAATGTTGACTTCCATTTATGTTTGCATGTTTAAATAAATCAGTACAGCTATTAATGTAGCCTTCAGCCTTTTTTGATTTCGGCTGTCTTACAAGGAAGATGTATGTACGAGTAGATTTGCTTTCTTTGCATACCGACCATGATCAGCTGATCAGCTGACCTGTGCCGCTGCTGGTTTATTGCTCTTGTGGATTTAAAAGCAGATGTTGTGCGAGCCATTACGACTGCTTTCCAATCCCTCTCCAGTATAAAGCTAGTATCAAGGTGGAATTTGGCAAGTGTTATTAAAGAACATCATCAGCTAAAATTAATGACTTCTAATGAAGTCCTCATAGAAGCAAGCCCTGTTACTTAACAGCTATACTGAAACACATATGAGCACTTTTTAATTATGTTCAAAGCAATTCCCAGCACAAATAAGGCCTTAAAACATTTTATGCTGAAGTTATACTTTTACCAGTCTAACCTAGCTTACCCTGCACTCTCTGACCTGTATAAACTTTTAATGTAATTCAAATACACTTTTTTCACATACCTCCTGTAGCACATCATCTACTGTATTACTGACTGATTACTGTATTGCTGCAGGCTACTATGAAAAGAAAATTGAAATTTACAACAAACAAATTTACATCAACTTTTATTTTTCTCGCTGGAAAATATAGCAAACGCATCTTTAGTTAGCGAACAGATTCAGTGCCCAACTACACAAAAACAGTTTGTGTATTTGATGATATTTATAAAGCTATTTCAAATTACCTGCTGCTTTTAAAGAATGTTTCTCCATTTAGGCTTGCTCCTCTTCAGTTGCTAGCTTGATGCTGAAGCATGCAAATTCATCTTTATGGACTATGGCAGCATGAACACAGGACAGCGATGAGAAGGAACAATGGATGTGTGTTGTCAGCGCCATGTACATACTTAACAGAGAAGAAAAATCATCAGACTAGATAGTATTTAGTATTACATTGCCCATCAGTTTGAATAACACATTAGCTGAAGGTGCAGGAATGCCTTTCTCGATCGCTCTGGCTCATTTTAACCTTGCAGGTAAAAGAAGAACTTCAGAAGTTTAAGCAGGTAAACTAAAGGCACATTTAACCTCTTGGCTGCTTACATAGTTTCATGATTAACTGAAGTCCAAAGAAATATTAAAAATTTCTTGCGTTCCACAAATAATTGAGACCAGTTCAAAAATAAATCTTAGTTTTTTATTTCTTTATAATAACGAATCTTAAAACTCACTGAAAATGAAACTTGCTGTTCTGATCTGCAATACTGCAGAAAGCAGCACTTTTACTCATGATACTTCCTTCTACAAGCAGGTCTTTTGCACTTGCAACATTTGGAACAGCTCTGGGCAGCTTCTGCAGGTTAGCACCAACCCCTAATCTGAACAAATTAGTAGAGGGCCATACTTTTAATTTCAGTATTTACTTTAAAAGATGGATTTTTTTTTAGCTTTTTTCCTTTAAATTTTTGATGATTTCTCCTCAAAGTAAGACTTTCAAGACTTTTCTCTCCCCAGGATATTCTTCTACTACACAGAAGTATGGTTTTACAACAAAATTTGTCTTATTTGTGACTCAGTCTGGTATAATCTGTTCACTGTGTGGCAGGCAAGTTAGGACCCAAACGCAGGACTCGGATGACAGGAGCGAAAGTGAAAGGCAGCTTTATTACTGAACAAAACTCAGATTCAGTTGAAGCCAGGAACTAAATAGTCTCAAGAAACACACACACCGCTAAATGGATGACCCAACACTGGACAGGGGAAGCAAAACTGAACATAATACACAGAGACAGGAGACTATCAAAATAAAACAGGAAGTAACAAACAAGAGGGCTTCACACTACGACTGCAAATCAACAGACATGTTGACCTGAAGGAGGAAAACAGACAGAGCTAAGAGCAGGTCAACGTAAACCCATTTAAGACCAGGAGAAATGCAACGATGAACCTAGAAATCAACATAGAATATTGAAAATAAACAGTATCATTCACAACATAGAAACAGTGGGTCAAATGACCCAGTACAATGACACAGTCGAGTGCCACCATAATCATCATGGCTGGCTCATCCGTCTAAAGCACTGCTAATGCTATGCTAATTTATATTATGAAAAGTGTGATCCAAAAAAAGTAACAAACACCCTTATTAGCAATGGCATTACAGAATTCTTCCACAGATTTTTTTTTAATAGTTTAAGTGTCATATCATTTCCTTCAGTGCTTTTTCTTTACATACACTTTCTTTGCTGACAATACTTGGGTGCTTTTCCATAGGATTTTTAATGCTGGTCTTTTTGTAAAGCGATATTTACGCTGATGCACGGATAATAGCAAAAGCTGAGAAAAGTGTACATAACAGCATTTGTGGCCTGTAATGCATTCGGTTCAAGGGAATGCTTTTGGGTTTACATCCAAAATGTTGCTTTTATCACACACGTCTTGTATTTTCTGTTTTAGCGTCTCCCGAAAAATAATTTTGCTTGATGTATAAATAGGCTTATGGTATGTGTGCGAGACAGTTTGTGTGAGTGTGCATTCAAAACCCCAGCGGTGCCAAGTCAGCACCGAAAAGCTCTGCTGTCCAGATAAACAAATCAACATGCAGCTGTGTCCAACTCTTTATTTATTCACACTACACGGATGTTTGCAGCATTTTTTGTCTACAGTATAATACACCAGACTTCAATGTGAGAGGCAGGAAAAAGGCAACTGTGACAAGAAGCAGAGTGTAACAAAAACACTACACTGCCCCCTGTATGATTTATGCAAACTGTCAAACCAGCCCATGAATCATAAAAAATATATAATCATTCTCCTCCTGTTCCTGGATTACCTCATCATATTTGTGATTAAAAAGGACAAAAAAACTATCCTGGCGGTGGGGATTTTGTGGAACTGACATACAGGAGAGCTAAGTGCACACCTTGTGATAAATAGAGCTTGAGGACAAACCACATTTCCTCAGCAGTAAGGGGGTGAATTGCTTCAATAAACCGTGGAAAGAAAAACCATCTCAGACTAATATTGACTTGGTCCTGGAGTGAAGCGGGTGTTATTGCTCCATTGATTTTTCTGCTTCTTTGGTCACCACTGATCAAGTCCTAAGTACGGGTGAAAAGTGTCAAAGGCTTTGCCAGTCACCTGAAGCGCCTGCAAAGCTGCAAAACAAAACTAACTAAAACTAATCATCTAGCTGAGCAGCATCCATCACGTATTCACACCTCCTAAGGCCAGATGGGATGGAGAACCCCTTCAGCATGTTCTCGTCTTGCCCAGAGGTCTCCTCCTTCTTTGGAAGTCCGAGCTTTCAGGCTTCATGTTGGCAAAAATCTGACTTTTTACGCTTTTCTAGTTTCCAAATTAAAACTTTGACAATCAGTGAGGAATCCATTTGTTTATACATGAACTTTTTGTTGCACTGCAATCTTTATTACAGACAGGTCTTCTAGAAACGATGCAGCACAGGAACGCATTCATTCCTGCACCGTCACTTCTTAACTTTGTAAAACATAGTCACTGCAACTCCTCATGCATTGAATACATTTTTTAATAAAGATTTGCCCTTAGATAAGTTAGTCTGACCTGATTTGTGATCACCTTTTCCCCCAACTTACTCAACAAATAACAAGTAGCCTTCCCACCATATATAATATATTTTACCTCGTTACTAAGCAAGGCATTCGCCTGTATTCAGGCAGCTGGTGCAATAAAGTCAAATGTCCCATGAAGATCATATTGTGCGGGCCTTGTGCACTCAGGAGATACTGCTGGGTAAAGTCTTTCACTGGATAAATATAGTTTGTGTAGAAAATACCGCACAGACTGCAGGATATTTATACTTCAAAAGGCTTGAGGGATATTGCTGGATTTGCAGAGGAGACAAATGATTTTCTGTGTCATTGTCTGTCTGTAAAGAGGTTGCAGATTTTGCCTCGAGAGGCAGTTTCCTCTGTATAAAACTCCCCTCTCTTGTTTTATGAATTTTTGAAGAGAGTATTGTGCTGTTGGCTTTGTGCACAGGACTTGTGTTTACTTTAACTTTTACCTTTAACCTGCAGTTTATTAATCATTCATGTACATTTTTCCAAGTTGCAGAGGACCAGAGGATTGTCTTGTGTACACAGGGGAATGCAATAGTTAACAAGAAAAAAACAACAAAACCAAGCTCTGACACTAGCAGTAGTGGAAGCAGCGATGATTACAAAACTAATGCATATAGGCACGAGTGTGAATGATTGGTTATACTTTGTGGGTGGTTACTACTGGTGGAAAATTTCTGCTCCAAGAAGAACTTAAAAGTATAACAATAATGAGGAGCGCTTCAGTGCTGAGCATTTTAATGAAATTATTGGTGGAGTGCACTTTTGTTGCTGATCCAGAACATATCAGCCCATGGGATGTTTTCATTGACCCTCGTTTCTCCTTCGGCCTGTGCTGCATTTTTCCCCAGCAGAGTGTGCGTTTTTACTAGGAGACTCATTGTCATTTCCCCCCTGTGGAAGATATTTCCCAAGCACGCCTCTGGAATGACAGTCAGTTAATCCTCCCAGGTCTCCTTTACCTCACCTTTGTTCAAGCCCTCAGTGCCTTTATGCAGTGTGTGGTTTTATACAATATGTGTCTTCACAGAGGACTTTTAAATTCCTGCTTATTTAAAACTCTGAACATTCTAGTTTTATGTGTTTGTTTACTGTTTTTCTGTCAGTAAGCTAATCCCCTGCCAGCTGTAGTATTTACTGTATCTCAGTTGTGTCTGAGCTGGTACTTCCATTAGTGGACATCATGCAATAGACCATATACTGTACTTACATACAGTCACGTATGGGACATTGAGTCTTTTCTTTTTCATCCATTCTGTTGGAGATTTGCTTGTGTGCTTGGCGTTGTTGGTCTTCTGCATGACATAATTTGGGTTTATGGGTTTGCTTTAATTGTTGCAAAGATGGCTTCACATTTTACTTTAGAATACTTTGGTTTAAAAAGGAGTTCACTGTCAATTGGGCAAGATGTCCAGGTCCCGTGGTTGCAAAACAAGCCACCACATGCCTGAAAGTTAGTGTGACGTGTTTGTGTTGATGTGCTTTGTTTGGTTTTCCCTAAACATGGCTCCAAACATGTCCATCCAAAGGACATTGTTTCAGTAGTCCTGTGGTTTGTAGCCCATGCTATGTTAGTTTTATTCACCATCTTCATCCAGTTTTTTATAGTCTAGTGATTTACACATTTATGCATTTGCCTAACAAATAAAATATCCCTGGTTTGATTCTGTGGCGAGACACAAATACAAAACCTGCTAAATTAAATTTGGCACTACGTGCTTTGGCAACCCCTTGTGAATAAGGGCATAGCTGAAAGCAGCTTACAGGGAATCCTGGATATTATATGATCTCTTTATTCTCCTGACCTTCTTCAGGTTTATAACTAAGAGCAAATTACAGCCTTCATCCAAGGCATGAAATATAAAGACATGGTTTTATAGAACTCGAGAGATTTGGTCCTGTTCTATCAAAACCTGTGCATAGTGAAGCTGTAAAGAAAATATGGACGTGTAGCTCATGCATGCACGGAGCTGCTCATTAAATAATCTCGTTTGGGAAAGTGTTCTTACAGCCTGATCATTTGAAACTCATCCGCCCTCGGGCTACACACTCTAGCTTTCCAGATAATGCTGACACAGCTAACCTGAGTCTCTCATATCTCACTTTCTTCAGTCTTCAAAAAGGTCAGTCTACTCCTGCCCTCTCCTCTCCTTCAAACGCATCGTTCACTCCCCTCCCTTCCTCCAAATTCATTAGTCTAATGAGTTCAGCTACCGTCCTCTCAGCCAATGTCAGCCGACAGTCACACTTATCAGCCCCGCAGCCTTATCCAAACAGCCACTCCTTCAAAATGGGATCCGCATCTCTGACCAGATCGATACTCCAAAGAACAAATCCTCATTATCACTTTCAAAGTTAAAGAGATTAAAAAAAAGTAGGTCTAGGTTGGTCTAGGTGCAAAATGTTGATGCTTGATTTTAAATCAAACACTTTACCCACTGCCTTGTTTTAAAAATAGACATTTTCTACTAAACTACCCTACCCATAAACCCATCTTTAACTTACCACTGCATCAAGTGACGCAGATAGCCGAAGCTAAATTTAGGCTTTAATTCTTTTCCCTGGTCCTTGCTATGCTTTCAAGGACTTTGGTGGTTGGATTTCAGCAGACAGCACAGTTTGGTTATGATCCGTCTGGGGAGGAGAGAGAGCTGATTGTGGGTCGCCTCTACTGGGATTCTGTGCTCACAGATAAGATAGCCCTCGGAGACATGCTGCCTGCAAGCGTATCGACTTCTATTTCCAAATCCAGTCGATCATATCTGGGTCAGAATATTTGGCTAATTAGAGGGTAAGATAGTTTTTTGCGTAATTCCACAACAGGGGGACGTGCCACAATAAGCATATTTTTCAAAGACAATAAGACTGTGACTGCAAATCCCTGACGGGCTTTTATGGCGCCATTTATAACGACGTATCGCCTGCTCATCAGCACTATAATTTCCTGCAGAAATTGCGTTTAGGCACTTGGTATTCAATAGAGGATGTTTATCAGATTATATGAGCCTGTGCAGTCTAATTTGCATGTTTCTGAGGGGCTCACGTCATGACTTCAGTGCTCGCATTTGAAAGCAGGAAGAACCAGGCGAAGATTCGATTTTGAGCATCTGATTCAAAAACGCCCGAGTTCAAGATGTTTAATTTCTGCACCCCACCAGATAAGTCCCTCCTTTGCAAGTAAGATTTACACACATCCCACAAAAAGACATCCTGATAGTGCTGATAGAGCTAGACTACAGCTCATCTGTATTCTGTAAAAGAAAACAGTAGAAACAAGCTTCAGGGCTTTTGGTCTACTTTAACAGAACATGTTGTTATATAATAAATACGCAGTCATAAAAGTGATACTTATTAAAAAGTCCAGCCTAAATTATGCTATTGAAGTTTATAAAAAAGATCATATTGTGCAGGAGGAGACTTCCTGCACTCTGTATCCCGATTGCCAAAAAAAGGTCATGTGCCAGAACCATATCCCAGCATGCAGCTGACAGTGACACAATCAATAAAATGCAACTCTTCTTTTCGGCGCCTCTGTACATTGTTTAACCCCTCTCTTTGTTTTATTTTTGATTGATTCTTGTTGTTTGTTTACATTTTACCCCTCACACAGACCACCATCTCTTGATTTGATAAAGAGAAAACTAGGGATATGACGTTAGGGCAACCTTGCTTCGAGGGTTGCCATCTGCTTTTGAAGATGAAGTCAATCACCTCTTGGAGCACCCTGAGGATCCCAGATGGCTGTTGCTAGGCACTTTAAGTTAGAACAAAGCACTCTGTTAAGGAGAGATAGACAAACATCATGACAAGCTTTACAAAAAAAGAGGCCTATTGGTATTTTCTGTGTTAGCAAGATGCAATTAGATGCACTCCAAATTCACACTAAGCCGCATCATCATTAGTGTAAAATCTCTGAAATTGGGTGATACAAAAATGTGTGAGCCTGAGCTTTCTACTTAATAAACGCACACACAGAAATGGGAGGGAAAAGGAGTGGAGACAAATATCAAAGAGAACTACTGAGTTCAGAGTTAGTCAGATGCTGAACATAAACACACAAGAACACTCCCACTCTGCCTCTCTGACACTAAAGTTGCTACAAATATTTCTGAGTTATCCCTTTTTCCATATAAATGTGAACACAGCCAGCACAACATCACTCACTTGTTTGTGCTCTACCCTTGAAGCCTAAGGTTAAGTATATCGGCCCTCGCCATCTTGGTTTTTGTAGCCACAAATGAACATAATTACAGAAGACTCGAGTGAAGCATGCCAAGATATCATTTCATGCTTGGCAAGTGAGTTGCATTAATAGACTTCAAGGCGTTGTGGGTGGACAGGAAAGTCAAAAGTACAGTGTAGGTAAAATAATAGCACAGTTTGTCTCGTTTGGTAGAATTATGGTGTATAGACACCTAAGCACTATGTAACATTATTGCATGAAAAATACCCCAAAAGGCATCAACACCATAAACACAATCAAAATGTCTATTTTAGCGACTCGGTTAGCCGAGGAGATACCTAGCAGGCAGCTATTGGATATAGCAGCCTGTGTTCACGCTCATGTGCCACTCAAAAGGGCCAACACACTCTTAATAATGCATAACATTAAACATGGTCGTTAAATGGGTAAGTTGTAGAAAATTCATCCATCAGCTGTACTTCTCAAGAATAGGCAAATTATGTGGTAAACGGTTAGACTGTAACCAAATTTATTTCATTTTAACACTGAAAATTTAAATTAAAATATTCAATTTTCATTGTTATTTTTTTTTTAAATTTAACAATCAAATCTAGTTTATGAAGAAACCCTCAGAAATTCTCAACACAGTATCACAACAAAGCGCATAATAGATTCACATGTTGTCCTCTAGTGGACCAGCTGGTCTGTTACACGCTTTGCCTTCATGCAATCCTCAATGACCTGCAGCCTGTTTTTGTTTGGGTTTTTTTTTGGGGGGGGGGCTTGTTGTTGTTCTGAAGGTGGCCGCTTTTGTCAGGTTAAAACGAACAAAAGCAAAAATCATCCCAAAATTTCAAAATGTAAACTTTTTACGCAGACTTGATTGTTTTTTGTGTCTTGAAAAAACATCAAATGGTCTCATTGGCCTTTTGAAACGTTTAGCGCCACTGCAAAAACTCAATCTTGATCTTCTCTTTGGTAACAATTTTTTCATGCAACCTGTCTTCAAGCAACGCTACACATGCTGTATTTATAGACTGCGGACTGATAGATGACACCAATAATCCTGGTCACATACTCCGACCTGTCCGTGACTTCCCAGCTCTCATTGTTCCCAGAAGTTGATGGCCAAGGGTGAAAGAAATTCATTCATACAGTACACTGAAGACATAAAATAAAGAAAGAAAAATCTGACTCATTTGCTGCTTGATCGTCTCTTCACCCTTGCATCCATAGACAATGACATCTTCCAAATGAATACGCTGAGAATGGAACGGATGCTGCCCTCTTGTATAGCTCAATTACTGCTGTGTGATGAATGGAAAAACCTTGAGTGAAAACCTTTCTATTACTCTGCTGAAATGTGAAAATAAGGTAACATCATAATGTGAAATGAGGATGATTTGGTCAAGGCGTGTATTGAGTGCTGTGAAGGACATATCAAGGATACTTTTTCAGCTCACTGGCATTGTTTTTGTTGGAGTAGTGCAAGACAGGGAACAGGATGAATATTTAATCAGAGTTACCTTCTTGGCATCCGCTACACCATCTTTTTGTTTTTTTGCAAAGTTGCAAGTTGGGATTATATTTCTACAAGCGCAGCAGAATGAAAGTTGAGCAGGTTGTATGGATTTTATTCAGCAGTGTTTGTCACTTTTTTGCAAAACAACACTAGTCAGAGGACAGAGTACAAAGGTTAAAATTCCTTTTTTTCTTACAGTTGTGCACTTCTCTATGGCAGGACGTTTCAAGTGACTGAAGAAAACAAAGAATGGTGATGAGATGGGGTTAAGTGTGGAAGATCAAATCAAAGCCCTCAGATTCTCTTTTGCCCGCTAACCCAATGTATGTCACACAAGTGGACTGGGCGTTGTATGGCTTCATTACAGTATGTTGCCCGAGTACATAAAAGCGACTGTTATTCAGCCGATATTGCACTCTCTGACCCGTGAAGCATAGCTTGGTTTAGCTCTGTAGTTGTTCTGCAACATATATCCTTTCATCCATAAACAGGGAGGGAAATGTCTTTTATTTTCTGGCCCAGCAGACAGATGGTGGGTTTCTTCTGTGAAGCATAATCTCCCAGCAAAGCTGAGATAAAACAGGTTTAATACTGTAAAATCCAGAGGTTTTATCCCTGCTCTGGTGATACCACACATATGGCTCAAAGGAAGGGGGAGGGGGGGAAACAACAGCTGACCAGACATCATGTGACATTTCAGACTTCTTCCATGCAGTAATCATTATTATTATGTGTGCCTATGCCAAGAGGCACACATATTACTATTCCTCGGATTTATTATTATTATTATGTGTGCCTATGACAAGAGGCACACATATTACTATTCGTCGGATTTATTATGTGTGCCTATGGAAAGAGGCACACATATTACTTATTATGTGTGCCTATGACAAGAGGCACACATATTACTATTCCTCGGATTTATTATTATTATTATTATTCTTCAGTTTCCGCCTGAAATTTTGCAGCGAAACTCGCCCCGCAGTTTTGAGACAAGCTTCATATATGTTACCTCATTTTGTGCGGCTGGATCAGGAATGGTGTGCTATGACTTTTGGTGTTTATAACTATTATAGTTTTTTAAATATTAATATTTTAGTGAAAATTTTCCCGCGCTTCTCTGCCAAACAGTTTTGAAAATAGGGTTACATATGTTAGATCATTTTGTGCGGCTGGAGCTGGACTAGTATGGTATACACTTTTGGTGTTTATGATTTTTATAGTTTTTGAAATATTTAGATTTTAGTGCAAATTTAGGCCAATTTCCATAGAAACAGACTTTATTTGTGGTGGGTTGGCTCTCTCTAGTGGTATACCGGGAGTAGTACGGCTGAAAATCTGTATGCTTGTTACAAAACTCCATATCCCATAATTCATAGCACCCCTCTTCCGAGTTAAACAATGGCGGACACCACTTCGTTTTATATGTCTTTTATTCGTGTTTCTAGGTCACAAAATACACTTTTAAGATATTTTCAGGCGAGAATGTAGGTGTGTAAACTTCAAATATCTGCTCGTTTTATCAAGACATCCCATATTAGCGACAATTCTCTTAAGTGTTGCTGATAGCCGGCTAGCTAGCTAGCGCCACTAGCTTAGCTAGCTAGCGCCCCTTCGTGAAAAACCACCCAGGCTTGGCTGATAGTGAGGTGGCTAAAATTTGTTTAATCGCCTGATCGCTCGGCAAGGGTCTGTGTCTTAGCTGGACTTATTTTTCGTTTATATGGGCCGATGATGCTGGTCGATGTGGAAAAAATAACTGAGTTGTTTGGTGGTGGAGCTACAACAGAGGGCAGCTATCCACCGGTGTGTGACAGAAAGGACATGCCGCGAACGAGACATACAAGGCGGTGAGGCTACCGCCGATCGTCCGGTGTTTGCTAACGCGGAGGTCAATCGTGGATCAGGGAAAGCGAAGGCAGGAGCGTGAGGTGAACTGAATTTCAGGTAAGAAGTTATGACCTGCACTCTATTTGGGTCAGATATAAACCGAGTTTAGGTGTAGTTTATTTAGCAACAGTTCTCTTACGTGTTGCTGATAGCCGGCTGGCTAGCTAGCTAGCGCCGCTAGCTTAGCTAGCTAGCGCGGCTAGCGACCCTTCGTGAAAAACCACCCAGGCTTGGCTGATAGTGAGGTGGCTAAAATTTGTTTAATCGCCCGATCGCTCGGCAAGGGTCTGTGTCTTAGCTGGACTTATTTTTCGTTTATATGGTCCGATGATGCTGGTCGATGTGGAAAAAATAACTGAGTTGTTTGGTGGTGGAGCTACAACAGAGGGCAGCTATCCACCGGTGTGTGACAGAAAGGACATGCCGCGAACGAGACATACAAGGCGGTGAGGGTACCGCCGATCGACCGGTGTTTGCTAACGCGGAGGTCAATCGTGGATCAGGGAAAGCGAAGGCAGGAGCGTGAGGTGAACTGAATTTCAGGTAAGAAGTTATGACCTGCACTCTATTTGGGTCCGATATAAACCGAGTTTAGGTGTAGTTTATTTTCGTTGTGCTGACTTTTTCAATCACTTACAATAACTCGTACTGCGTGCTAGCTAGCACTACGGAGTTTGTATACAGCTGTGTGCGCGCTAAGTTACCGATGTTACCGATGTTGAACTTTATGACAGCCTTCCCTGTCATTCTCTCGCCTGTTGAAACTTCAGTCATGAAACTGATCAATGATCGGCTTTTCTCTCTTGTTTGTTTATCGCGCTAAACAACAGCAGCACGTTTAAGCTTGATCAGCTGTTGTTAGAATTCTTTTGATTTTAATTTCTAGTATCAGCTGATGTTTGCTGGAGCATGAAGATGAAATCAGGAGATGTCCTTACTGAATCATCAGAGCTGAACTGGTGATGGAGAAACAGGTTTACCCTTAGGTGACATGAATGAGTTGAAGGGAAGTTATGAACTGTTTCTGACAGACAAATATACACCAAGCTCCTTTTTTTGTGTAGCTGACAGCTGGTAACTGTGCAGGGGCGGATCTAGCAAAGCTTTTGCCAGGGGGCCAGGTAGGGCATTAACAGAGAAAGGTGGACACAAAGATATACTTTTCTTTCTTACTCTCATATAAAATATTTAGCTTTTATTAAATAGTTATCTGAATCTTACAACCAAAGTTTGTATAATAATACACAAGATTGGCTGTAGACCATTGTTCATCATTCAGAACACTGTGTAAAAATAACAAAAGACAAAAAGTGAATGCAAAAGTGCATAAATATTTATTTTACGTGTTTGATGTGTGTGGCGGGGCGTGGTCTGCAGTGCCGCTGCAGGGGAGGTGGACCCACCTGAGCGGCATCTGCAATCACGCCTCTCGGGCGTTGTCTGTGCTCTCTCGGCTGTTTTTAGGGTGTGTGTCGGGCTGTAAGTTGAAAAGCTACAGCCAGTTGTGTGGGTACACCAACCATGTGTGAAAAGTGGTCCATAACGTAATGCTTCAAAGCGTGTTCGTGCAAACATTGTCGGGTCTGCCGTGGTACAATGGGGACTTCTGCTCATGAACCTCTGTGCACAGCGTCTGCAAATCGGGGCTCTACAAAGCAACTTCATCTTTACACAAAACTGTAAGCTGTCATCTGTGAAGTGTGAGCGGTGTTTGTTTTTACCATAGTTCATGGTGGAGAATGGCTGCTCTTCTGAGTTTTGCCCTAAGCAGCCGTAAGAATGGCAAACTACACAGATTAGCAGCGGCATAGGCACACATAAAATTTCTTCAGAAATTTTCGCTTTCTAGTTATTATTATTATTCTTCAGTTTCCGCCTGAAATTTTGCAGCGAAACTCGCCCCGCAGTTTTGAGACAAGCTTCATATATGTTACCTCATTTTGTGCGGCTGGATCAGGAATGGTGTGCTATGACTTTTGGTGTTTATAACTATTATAGTTTTTTAAATATTAATATTTTAGTGAAAATTTTCCCGCGCTTCTCTGCCAAACAGTTTTGAAAATAGGGTTACATATGTTAGATCATTTTGTGCGGCTGGAGCTGGACTAGTATGGTATACACTTTTGGTGTTTATGACTTTTATAGTTTTTGAAATATTTAGATTTTAGTGCAAATTTAGGCCAATTTCCATAGAAACAGACTTTATTTGTGGTGGGTTGGCTCTCTCTAGTGGTATACCGGGAGTAGTACGGCTGAAAATCTGTATGCTTGTTACAAAACTCCATATCCCATAATTCATAGCACCCCTCTGCCGAGTTAAACAATGGCGGACACCACTTCGTTTTATATGTCTTTTATTCGTGTTTCTAGGTCACAAAATATACTTTTAAGATATTTTCAGGCGAGAATGTAGGTGTGTAAACTTCAAATATCTGCTCGTTTTATCAAGACATCCCATATTAGCGACAATTCTCTTAAGTGTTGCTGATAGCCGGCTAGCTAGCTAGCGCCGCTAGCTTAGCTAGCTAGCGCCCCTTCGTGAAAAACCACCCAGGCTTGGCTGATAGTGAGGTGGCTAAAATTTGTTTAATCGCCTGATCGCTCGGCAAGGATCTGTGTCTTAGCTGGACTTATTTTTCGTTTATATGGGCCGATGATGCTGGTCGATGTGGAAAAAATAACTGAGTTGTTTGGTGGTGGAGCTACAACAGAGGGCAGCTATCCACCGGTGTGTGACAGAAAGGACATGCCGCGAACGAGACATACAAGGCGGTGAGGCTACCGCCGATCGTCCGGTGTTTAATAACGCGGAGGTCAATCGTGGATCAGGGAAAGCGAAGGCAGGAGCGTGAGGTGAACTGAATTTCAGGTAAGAAGTTATGACCTGCACTCTATTTGGGTCAGATATAAACCGAGTTTAGGTGTAGTTTATTTAGCAACAGTTCTCTTACGTGTTGCTGATAGCCGGCTGGCTAGCTAGCTAGCGCCGCTAGCTTAGCTAGCTAGCGCGGCTAGCGACCCTTCGTGAAAAACCACCCAGGCTTGGCTGATAGTGAGGTGGCTAAAATTTGTTTAATCGCCCGATCGCTCGGCAAGGGTCTGTGTCTTAGCTGGACTTATTTTTCGTTTATATGGGCCGATGATGCTGGTCGATGTGGAAAAAATAACTGAGTTGTTTGGTGGTGGAGCTAGCCGGAGCTACAACAGAGGGCAGCTATCCACCGGTGTGTGACATAAAGGACATGCCGCGAACCACACATAGGAGGTGGGGCAGGCGACCGCCGATCGACCGGTGGTTGCTAACCTGGAGGTCAATCGTGGATCAGGGAAAGCGAAGGTGGTTGCTAACCTGGAGGTCAATCGTGGATCAGGGAAAGCGAAGGCAGGAGCTGAGGGGTGAACTGAATTTCAGGTAAGAAGTTATGAACTGCACTCTATTTGGGTCAGATATAAACAGAGTTTAGGTGTAGTTTATTTTCGTTGTGCTGACCTTTTACAATCGTACTGCATGCTAGCTAGCACGACAGCTGTGTGCGCGGTAACTTACTGAGGTTTAACTTTATTATATTCATAAGGGTTGGTTCGTCAGAGTTGCCGTACAAACGGAATCGTCCCACATTCAGAGAAAACATTACGATTTATTCTGTCGTTACGAAGCCTCCCCTGTCATTCTCTCGCCAGTTGCAACTTCACTCATGAAACTGATCAACGATCGGCTTTTCGCTCTTGTTTATCGCGCTAAAGAACAGCAGCACGTTTAAGCTTGATCAGCTGTTGTTAGAATTAATTTGATTTTAATTTCTAGTATCAGCTGATGTTTTCTGGAGCCACAGCTGAAAAAAGGGAAGTTATGAACTGTTTTTAAGAGACAAATACAGGGAGTGCAGAATTATTAGGCAAGTTGTATTTTTGAGGAATAATTTTATTACTGAACAACAACCATGTTCTCAATGAACCCAAAAAACTCATTAATATCAAAGCTGAATGTTTTTGGAAGTAGTTTTTAGTTTGTTTTTAGTTTTAGCTATTTTAGGGGGATATCTGTGTGTGCAAGTGACTATTACTGTGCATAATTATTAGGCAGCTTAACAAAAAACAAATATATACCCATTTCAATTATTTATTTTTACCAGTGAAACCAATATAACATCTCCACATTCACAAATATACATTTCTGACATTCAAAAACAAAGCAAAAACAAATCAGCGACCAATATAGCCACCTTTCTTTGCAAGGACACTCAAAAGCCTGCCATCCATGGATTCTGTCAGTGTTTTGATCTGTTCACCATCAACATTGCGTGCAGCAGCAACCACAGCCTCCCAGACACTGTTCAGAGAGGTGTACTGTTTTCCCTCCTTGTAAATCTCACATTTGATGATGGACCACAGGTTCTCAATGGGTTCAGATCAGGTGAACAAGGAGGCCATGTCATTAGTTTTTCTTCTTTTATACCCTTTCTTGCCAGCCACGCTGTGGAGTACTTGGACGCGTGTGATGGAGCATTGTCCTGCATGAAAATCATGTTTTTCTTGAAGGATGCAGACTTCTTCCTGTACCAGTGCTTGAAGAAGGTGTCTTCCAGAAACTGGCAGTAGGACTGGGAGTTGAGCTTGACTCCATCCTCAACCCGAAAAGGCCCCACAAGCTCATCTTTGATGATACCAGCCCAAACCAGTACTCCACCTCCACCTTGCTGGCGTCTGAGTCGGACTGGAGCTCTCTGCCCTTTACCAATCCAGCCACGGGCCCATCCATCTGGCCCATCAAGACTCACTCTCATTTCATCAGTCCATAAAACCTTAGAAAAATCAGTCTTGAGATATTTCTTGGCCCAGTCTTGACGTTTCAGCTTGTGTGTCTTGTTCAGTGGTGGTTGTCTTTCAGCCTTTCTTACCTTGGCCGTGTCTCTGAGTATTGCACACCTTGTGCTTTTGGGCACTAGTGATGCTGCAGCTCTGAAATATGGCCAAACTGGTGGCAAGTGGCATCTTGGCAGCTGCACGCTTGACTTTTCTCAGTTCATGGGCAGTTATTTTGCGCCTTGGTTTTTCCACACGCTTCTTGCGACCCTGTTGACTATTTTGAATGAAACGCTTGATTGTTCGATGATCACGCTTCAGAAGCTTTGCAATTTTAAGACTGCTGCATCCCTCTGCAAGATATCTCACTATTTTTGACTTTTCTGAGCCTGTCAAGTCCTTCTTTTGACCCATTTTGCCAAAGGAAAGGAAGTTGCCTAATAGTTATGCACACCTGATATAGGGTGTTGATGTCATTAGACCACACCCCTTCTCATTACAGAGATGCACATCACCTAATATGCTTAATTGGTAGTAGGCTTTCGAGCCTATACAGCTTGGAGTAAGACAACATGCATGAAGAGGATGATGTGGACAAAATACTCATTTGCCTAATAATTCTGCACTCCCTGTAAACACCAAGCTCCTTTTTTTGTGTAGCTGACAGCTGGTAACTGTGCAGGGGCGGATCTAGCAAAGCTTTTGCCAGGGGGCAGGTAGGCCATTAACAGAGAAAGGTGGACACAAAGATATACTTTTCTTTCTTACTCTCATATAAAATATTTAGCTTTTATTAAATAGTTATCTGAATCTTACAACCAAAGTTTGTATAATAATACACAAGATTGGCTGTAGACCATTGCTCATCATTCAGAACACTGTGTAAAAATAACAAAAGACAAAAAGTGAATGCAAAAGTGCATAAATATTTATTTTACGTGTTTGATGTGTGTGGCGGGGCGTGGTCTGCAGTGCCGCTGCAGGGGAGGTGGACCCACCTGAGCGGCATCTGCAATCACGCCTCACGGGCGTTGTTTGTGCTCTCTTGGCTGTTTTATGGGTGTGTGTAAGTTGAAAAGCTACAGCCGGTTGTGTGGGTACACCAACCATGTGTGAAAAGTGGTCCATAACGTAATGCTTCAAAGCGTGTTCATGCAAACATTGTCGGGTCTGCCGTGGTACAATGGGACTTCTGCTCATGAACCTCTGTGCACAGCGTCTGCAAATCGGGGCTGTACAAAGCAACTTCATCTTTACCCAAAACTGTAAGGTGTCATCTGTGAGGCGCGAGCGGTGTTTGTTTTTACCATAGTTCATGGTGGAGAATGGCTGCTCTGCTGAGTTTTGCTCTCTGTAGCTGTATGAATGGCAGACTACACTGATTACCAGCGGCATAGGCACACATAAAATTTCTTCTGAATTTCCTTTCTAGTTATTATGTTGCTATGACAAGAGCACATATTACTATTCTCGATTTATTATTATTGTGCTATCCAAGGCACACATATTACTATTCTCGATTTATTTATTATTATTATTATTATGTGTGCCTATGGAAAGAGGCACACATATTACTATTCGTCGGATTTATTATTATTATTATTATTCTTCAGTTTCCGCCTGAAATTTTGCAGCGAAACTCACCCCGCAGTTTTGAGACAAGCTTCATATATGTTACCTCATTTTGTGCGGCTGGATCAGGAATGGTGTGCTATGACTTTTGGTGTTTATAACTATTATAGTTTTTAAATATTAATATTTAGTGAAAATTTTCCCGCGCTTCTCTGCCAAACAGTTTTGAAAATAGGGTTACATATGTTAGATCATTTTGTGCGGCTGGAGCTGGACTAGTATGGTATACACTTTTGGTGTTTATGACTTTTATAGTTTTTGAAATATTTAGATTTTAGTGCAAATTTAGGCCAATTTCCATAGAAACAGACTTTATTTGTGGTGGGTTGGCTCTCTCTAGTGGTATACCGGGAGTAGTACGGCTGAAAATCTGTATGCTTGTTACAAAACTCCATATCCCATAATTCATAGCACCCCTCTGCCGAGTTAAACAATGGCGGACACCACTTCGTTTTATATGTCTTTTATTCGTGTTTCTAGGTCACAAAATACACTTTTAAGATATTTTCAGGCGAGAATGTAGGTGTGTAAACTTCAAATATCTGCTCGTTTTATCAAGACATCCCATATTAGCGACAATTCTCTTAAGTGTTGCTGATAGCCGGCTAGCTAGCTAGCGCCGCTAGCTTAGCTAGCTAGCGCCCCTTCGTGAAAAACCACCCAGGCTTGGCTGATAGTGAGGTGGCTAAAATTTGTTTAATCGCCGATCGGGGGTCTGTGTCTTAGCTGGAGTTATTTTTCGTTTATATGGGCCGATGATGCTGGTCGATGTGGAAAAACTAACTGAGTTGTTTGGTGATGGAGCTACAACAGAGGGCAGCTATCCACCGGTGTGTGACAGAAAGGACATGCCGCGAACGAGACATACAAGGCGGTGAGGCTACCGCCGATCGTCCGGTGTTTGCTAACGCGGAGGTCAATCGTGGATCAGGGAAAGCGAAGGCAGGAGCGTGAGGTGAACTGAATTTCAGGTAAGAAGTTATGACCTGCACTCTATTTGGGTCAGATATAAACCGAGTTTAGGTGTAGTTTATTTAGCAACAGTTCTCTTACGTGTTGCTGATAGCCGGCTGGCTAGTTAGCTAGCGCCGCTAGCTTAGCTAGCTAGCGCGGCTAGCGACCCTTCGTGAAAAACCACCCAGGCTTGGCTGATAGTGAGGTGGCTAAAATTTGTTTAATCGCCCGATCGCTGGGCAAGGGTCTGTGTCTTAGCTGGACTTATTTTTCGTTTATATGGGCCGATGATGCTGCTCGATGTGGAAAAAATAACTGAGTTGTTTGGTGGTGGAGCTACAACAGAGGGCAGCTATCCACCGGTGTGTGACAGAAAGGACATGCCGCCAACGAGACATATGAGGCCGGGCAGGCGATTGCTAACGCGGTGGTCAATCATGGATCAGGGAAAGCGAAGGCAGGAGCGTGAGGTGAACTGAATTTCAGGTAAGAAGTTATGAACTGCACTCTATTTGGGTCAGATATAAACAGAGTTTAGGTGTAGTTTATTTCGTTGTGCTGACTTTTACAATCGTACTGCGTGCTAGCTAGCACGACGGAGTTTATATACAGCTGTGTGCGCGCTAAGTTACTGACGTTGGACTTTATTTATTCATAATGGTTAGTTCGTAGAGTTGCCGTACAAACGGAATCGTGCCACATTCAGAGAAAATATTACGATTATTCTGTCGTTACGAAGCCTCCCTGTCATTCTCTCGCCTGTTGAAACTTCAGTCATGAAACTGATCAATGATCGGCTTTTCTCTCTTGTTTGTTTATCGCACTAAACAACAGCAGCACGTTTAAGCTTGATCAGCTGTTGTTAGAATTCATTTGCTTTTAATTTCTAGTATCAGCTGATGTTTGCTGCAGCCACAGCTGTAAAACGGCTGTTCCAAACCAGATATCCTTACTGAATCATCAGAGCTGAACAGGTGATGGAGAAACAGGTTTACCCTTAGGTGACATGAATGAGTTGAAGGGAAGTTATGAACTGTTTCTGAGAGACAAACACCAAGCTCATTTTTTTGTGTAGCTGACAGCTGGTAACTGTGCAGGGCGGATCTAGCAAGCTTTGCCAGGGGCCAGGTAGGGCATTAACAGAGAAAGGTGGACACAAGATATACTTTTCTTTCTTACTCTCATACAGGAGTGCAGAATTATTAGGCAAGTTGTATTTTTGAGGAATAATTTTATTATTGAACAACAACCATGTTCTCAATGAACCCAAAAAACTCATTAATATCAAAGCTGAATGTTTTGGAAGTAGTTTTTAGTTTGTTTTAGTTTAGCTATTTAGGGGGATATCTGTGTGTGCAGGTGACTATTACTGTGCATAATTATTAGGCAACTTAACAAAAAACAAATATATACCCATTTCAATTATTTATTTTTACCAGTGAAACCAATATAACATCTCCACATTCACAAATATACATTTCTGACATTCAAAAACAAAACAAAAACAAATCAGCGACCAATATAGCCACCTTTCTTTGCAAGGACACTCAAAAGCCTGCCATCCATGGATTCTGTCAGTGTTTTGATCTGTTCACCATCAACATTGCATGCAGCAGCAACCACAGCCTCCCAGACACTGTTCAGAAAGGTGTATTGTTTTCCCTCCTTGTAAATCTCACATTTGATGATGGACCACAGGTTCTCAATGGGGTTCAGATCAGGTGAACAAGGAGGCCATGTCATTAGTTTTTCTTCTTTTATACCCTTTCTTGCCAGCCACGCTGTGGAGTACTTGGACGCGTGTGATGGAGCATTGTCCTGCATGAAAATCATGTTTTTCTTGAAGGATGCAGACTTCTTCCTGTACCACTGCTTGAAGAAGGTGTCTTCCAGAAACTGGCAGTAGGACTGGGAGTTGAGCTTGACTCCATCCTCAACCCGAAAAGGCCCCACAAGCTCATCTTTGATGATACCAGCCCAAACCAGTACTCCACCTCCACCTTGCTGGCGTCTGAGTGGGACTGGAGCTCTCTGCCCTTTACCAATCCAGCCACGGGCCCATCCATCTGGCCCATCAAGACTCACTCTCATTTCATCAGTCCATAAAACCTTAGAAAATCAGTCTTGAGATATTTCTTGGCCCAGTCTTGACGTTTCAGCTTGTGTGTCTTGTTCAGTGGTGGTCGTCTTTCAGCCTTTCTTACCTCGGCCGTGTCTCTGAGTATTGCACACCTTGTGCTTTTGGGCACTCCAGTGATGTTGCAGCTCTGAAATATGGCCAAACTGGTGGCAAGTGGCATCTTGGCAGCTGCACGCTTGACTTTTCTCAGTTCATGGGCAGTTATTTTGCGCCTTGGTTTTTCCACACGCTTCTTGCGACCCTGTTGACTATTTTGAATGAAACGCTTGATTGTTCGATGATCATGCTTCAGAAGCTTTGCAATTTTAAGACTGCTGCATCCCTCTGCAAGATATCTCACTATTTTTGACTTTTCTGAGCCTGTCAAGTCCTTCTTTTGACCCATTTTGCCAAAGGAAAGGAAGTTGCCTAATAATTATGCACACCTGATATAGGGTGTTGATGTCATTAGACCACACCCCTTCTCATTACAGAGATGCACATCACCTAATATGCTTAATTGGTAGTAGGCTTTCGAGCCTATACAGCTTGGAGTAAGACAACATGCATGAAGAGGATGATGTGGACAAAATACTCATTTGCCTAATAATTCTGCACTCCCTGTAAACACCAAGCTCCTTTTTTTGTGTAGCTGACAGCTGGTAACTGTGCAGGGGCGGATCTAGCAAAGCTTTTGCCAGGGGGCCAGGTAGGGCATTAACAGAGAAAGGTGGACTTAAAGATATACTTTTCTTTCTTACTCTCATATAAAATATTTAGCTTTTATTAAATAGTTATCTGAATCTCACAACCAAAGTTTGTATAATAATACACAAGATTGGTTGTAGACCATTGTTCATAATTCAGAACACTGTGTAGAAATAACAAAAAACAAAAAGTGAATGCATGTGTGAAAAGTGGTCTATAATGTAATGCTTCAAAGCGTGTTCATGCAAACATTGTCGGGTCTGCCGTGGTACAATGGGACTTCTGCTCATGAACCTGTGTGCACAGCGTCTGCAAATCGGCGCTGTACGAAGTAACTTCATCTTTACACAAAACTGTAAGCTGTCATCTGTGAAGCGTGAGCGGTGTTTGTTTTTACCATAGTTCATGGTGGAGAATGGCTGCTCTTCTGAGTTTTGCTGTCTGTAGCCGTATGAATGGCAACTACAGTGATTAGCAGCGGCATAGGCACACATAAAATTTCTTCTGAAATTTTCGCTTTCTAGTTATTATTATTATTCTTCAGTTTCCGCCTGAAATTTTGCAGCGAAACTCGCCCCGCAGTTTTGAGACAAGCTTCATATATGTTACCTCATTTTGTGCGGCTGGATCAGGAATGGTGTGCTATGACTTTTGGTGTTTATAACTATTATAGTTTTTTAAATATTAATATTTTAGTGAAAATTTTCCCGCGCTTCTCTGCCAAACAGTTTTGAAATAGGGTTACATATGTTAGATCATTTTGTGCGGCTGGAGCTGGACTAGTATGGTATACACTTTTGGTGTTTATGACTTTTATAGTTTTTGAAATATTTAGATTTTAGTGCAAATTTAGGCCAAATTCCATAGAAACAGACTTTATTTGTGGTGGTTGGCTCTCTCTAGTGGTATACCGGGAGTAGTACGGCTGAAAATCTGTATGCTTGTTACAAAACTCCATATCCCATAATTCATAGCACCCCTCTGCCGAGTTAAACAATGGCGGACACCACTTCGTTTTATATGTCTTTTATTCGTGTTTCTAGGTCACAAAATACACTTTTAAGATATTTTCAGGCGAGAATGTAGGTGTGTAAACTTCAAATATCTGCTCGTTTTATCAAGACATCCCATATTAGCGACAATTCTCTTAAGTGTTGCTGATAGCCGGCTAGCTAGCTTAGCTAGCTAGCGCCCTTCGTGAAAACCACCCAGGCTTGGCTGATAGTGAGGTGGCTAAATATGTTTAATCGCCTGATCGCTCGGCAAGGGTCTGTGTCTTAGCTGGACTTATTTTTCGTTTATATGGGCCGATGATGCTGGTCGATGTGGAAAAAATAACTGAGTTGTTTGGTGGTGGAGCTACAACAGAGGGCAGCTATCCACCGGTGTGTGACAGAAAGGACATGCCGCAAACGAGACATACAAGGCGGTGAGGCTACCGCCGATCGTCCGGTGTTTGCTAACGCGGAGGTCAATCGTGGATCAGGGAAAGCGAAGGCAGGAGCGTGAGGTGAACTGAATTTCAGGTAAGAAGTTATGACCTGCACTCTATTTGGGTCAGATATAAACCGAGTTTAGGTGTAGTTTATTTAGCAACAGTTCTCTTACGTGTTGCTGATAGCCGGCTGGCTAGCTAGCTAGCGCCGCTAGCTTAGCTAGCTAGCGCGGCTAGCGACCCTTCGTGAAAAACCACCCAGGCTTGGCTGATAGTGAGGTGGCTAAAATTTGTTTAATCGCCTGATCGCTCGGCAAGGGTCTGTGTCTTAGCTGGACTTATTTTTCGTTTATATGGGCCGATGATGCTGGTCGATGTGGAAAAAATAACTGAGTTGTTTGGTGGTGGAGCTACAACAGAGGGCAGCTATCCACCGGTGTGTGACAGAAAGGACATGCCGCGAACGAGACATACAAGGCGGTGAGGCTACCGCCGATCGTCCGGTGTTTGCTAACGCGGAGGTCAATCGTGGATCAGGGAAAGCGAAGGCAGGAGCGTGAGGTGAACTGAATTTCAGGTAAGAAGTTATGACCTGCACTCTATTTGGGTCAGATATAAACCGAGTTTAGGTGTAGTTTATTTAGCAACAGTTCTCTTACGTGTTGCTGATAGCCGGCTGGCTAGCTAGCTACTGCCGCTAGCTTAGCTAGCTAGCGCGGCTAGCGACCCTTCGTGAAAAACCACCCAGGCTTGGCTGATAGTGAGGTGGCTAAAATTTGTTTAATCGCCTGATCGCTCGGCAAGGGTCTGTGTCTTAGCTGGACTTATTTTTCGTTTATATGGGCCGATGATGCTGGTCGATGTGGAAAAAATAACTGAGTTGTTTGGTGGTGGAGCTACAACAGAGGGCAGCTATCCACCGGTGTGTGACAGAAAGGACATGCCGCGAACGAGACATACAAGGCGGTGAGGCTACCGCCGATCGTCCGGTGTTGCTAACGCGGAGGTCAATCGTGGATCAGGGAAGCGAAGGCAGGAGCGTGAGGTGAACTGAATTTCAGGTAAGAAGTTATGACCTGCACTCTATTTGGGTCAGATATAAACCGAGTTTAGGTGTAGTTTATTTAGCAGCAGTTCTCTTATGTGTTGCTGATAGCCGGCTAGCTAGCTAGCGCCGCTAGCATAGTTAGCTAGCACCGCTAGCGACCCTTCGTGAAAAAGCACCCAGGCTTGGCTTATATTGAGGCGGGTGAAACTCGTGTCAGCACCCGGTCGCTCGCCGACAGTATGTGTTTTAGCTGGACTTATTTTTCGTTTATATGGACCGATGATTTATTTATTTATTCATTTTAGTAACGGTATAAACAGTGAAAGGTGGTGGATTGGCCAGATGTAAACTTCAAATATCTGCTCGTGTTACCAAGACATCCCATATTAGCTCTGATGTTTCGGTGCCTGCAAGAGCTAGACAGGTAGCTAGCTAACCCGAGCTGGCTGTCTTTTTGACTCAGGGTCATAGCTGGACTTATTTTTCGTTTTATGAGCCGATGAGGGGTTTTTTTAGTAACGGTACAAACAGTGAAAGGCGGTGGATTGTCCAGATGCTGGTCGATGTGGAAAAATAACTGAGTTGTTTGGTAGTCGCTGACGCGGAGCTACAACCGAGGGCAGCTATCCACCGGTGTGTGTCAGAAAGAACATGCGGGAACGAGGCGGCGAGGCGACCGCCGATCGACCGGTGGTAGATCGTGGATCAGGGAAACCGAAGGCAGGAGAAGCAGGCTGCCGGTCGGAGCGTGAGGTGAACTGAATTTCAGGTAAGAAGTTATGACCTGCACTCTATTTGGGTCAGATATAAACCGAGTTTAGGTGTAGTTTATTTTCGTTGTGCTGACTTTTTACAATCAGTTATAATAACTCGTACTGCGTGGTAGCTAGCACGATGGAGTTTCTATACAGCTGTGTGCGTGCTAAGTTACTGATGTTGAACTTTATGACAGCCTCCCCTGTCATTCTCTCGCCTGTTCAAACTTCAGTCATGAAACTGATCAATGATCGGCTTTTCTCTCTTGTTTGTTTATCGCGCTAAACAACAGCAGCACGTTTAAGCTTGATCAGCTGTTGTTAGAATTCATTTGATTTTAATTTCTAGTATCAGCTGATGTTTGCTGGAGCCACAGCTGTAGAAGCGGCTGGTCGAAACCAGGAGATGACCTTACTGAATCATCAGAGCTGAACTGGTGATGGAGAAACAGGTTTACCTTTTTTTTAGGTGACATGAATGAGTTGAAGGGAAGTTATGAACTGTTTCTGAGAGAAATAAACACCAAGCTCCTTTTTTTATTTAGCTGACAGCTGGTAACTGTGCAGGGGCGGATCTAGCAAAGCTTTTGCCAGGGGGCCAGGTAGGGCATTAACAGAGAAAGGTGGACACAAAGATATACTTTTCTTTCTTACTCTCATATAAAATATTTAGCTTTTATTAAATGCTTATCCGAATCTTACAACCAAAGTTTGTATAATAATACACAAGATTGGCTGTAGACCATTGTTCATCATTCAGAACACTGTGTAAAAATAACAAAAAACAAAAGTGAATGCAAAAGTGCATATATATTTATTTTATGTGTTTGATGTGTGTGTCGGGGCGTGGTCTGCAGTGCCGCTGCAGGGGAGGTGGACCCACGGGTGTAAAGTCTGTGCTGTCTTGGCTGTTTTTTGGGTGTGTGTTGGGCTATGAGTTGAAAAGCTACAGCTGCCTGTGTGGGTACACCAACCATGTGTGAAAAGTGGTCCATAACATAATGCTTCAAAGCGTGTTCATGCAAACATTGTTGGGTCTGCCGTGGTACAATGGGACTTCTGCTCATGAACCTGTGTGCACAGCGTCTGCAAATCGGGGCCGTACAAAGTCACTTCATCTTTACCCAAAACTGTAAGCTGTCATCTGTGAGGCGCGAGCGGTGTTTGTTTTTATCATAATTCATGGTGGAGAATGGCTGTTCTGCTGAGTTTTGCTCTCTGTAGCTGCATGAATGGCAAACTACACTGATTACCAGCGGCATAGGCACACATAAAATTTCTTCTGAAATTTTCGCTTTCTAGTTATTATTATTATTATTCTCCAGTTTCCGCCTGAAATTTTGCAGCGAAACTCACCCCGCAGTTTTCAGACAAGCTTCATATATGTTACCTCATTTTGTGCCGCCGGATCTGGAATGGTGTGCTATGACTTTTGGTGTTTATGAATTTTATAGTTTTTGAAATATTAATATTTTAGTGAAAATTTTCCCGCGCTCCTCTGCCGAACAGTTTTGACATTAGGGTTACATATGTTAGATCATTTTGTGCGGCTGGAGCTGGACTATAATGTCATGACTTTTGGTGTTCATGACTTTTATAGTTTTTTAAATATTAATATTTTAGTGCAAATTTAGGCCAACTCATCTTTTGGCGCCAAATAAACAGACTTCATTTGTGGTGTGTTGGCGCTCTCTAGTGGTATGCCGGGAGTGGTACAGCCTGTCTACCCTTATTTGGATTACCGTAATGATGACAATTTCAACGGTGCGCACAGCGTCGCTGCTTTCAGGAGCCATTGGAATTTTTAAGGTTGTGCAAATCATTCAAAAGTTACGGTAATGCTTGGTGAAAAACTCAATATCCCACAATTCATAGCACACCTCTGCCAAGTTGAACAATGGCGGCCACCACTTCGTTTTATATGTCTTTTATTAGTGTTTCTAGGTCACAAAATAAACTTTTAAGATATTTTCAGGCGAGAATGTAGGTGTGTAAACTTCAAATATCTGCTTGTTTTATCAAGACATCCCATATTAGCGACAATGCTCTGACGACCTCGGTCCTGCCTGACAGCTAGCCGGCTACCTAGCTGCCGCACTTGGCTGCAAATGGACAGCGAGGGGACTCTCTCTCTCCTTTCACCTCCCCGGTCTCTCGCAAATGCTCGCACAGAATCGGAGTTACAGCTGGATGTGGAAAAAATAACTGAGTTGTTTGGTGGTGCTATAATGCGGAGCTACAACAGTGGGCAGCTATCCACCGGTGTATGACAGAAAGGACATGCCATGACCGCAGATCGACCGGTGTTTGCTAACGCGGAGGTCAATCGTGGATCAGGGAAAGCGAAGGCAGGAGCGTGAGGTGAACTGAATTTCAGGTAAGAAGTTATGACCTGCAGTCTATTTGGTTCAGATATAAACCGAGTTTAGGTGTAGTTTATTTAGCAGCAGTTCTCTTACGTGTTGCTGATAGCTGGCTAGCTAGCTAGCGCCGGTAGCATAGTTAGCTCGGGCTGCTAGCGACCCTTCGTGAAAAAGCACCCAGGCTTGGCTTATATTGAGCCGGGTGAAAGTCGTGTCAGCACCCGGTCGCGCACTCTATTTGGGTCAGATATAAACCGAGTTTAGGTGTAGTTTATTTAGCAGCAGTTCTCTTATGTGTTGCTGATAGCTGGCTGGCTAGCTAGCGCCGGTAGCATAGTTAGCTCGCGCCGATAGCGACCCTTCGTGAAAAAGCACCCAGGCTTGGCTTATATTGAGCCGGGTGAAAGTCGTGTCAGCACCCGGTCGCGCACTCTATTTGGGTCAGATATAAACCGAGTTTAGGTGTAGTTTATTTAGCAGCAGTTCTCTTATGTGTTGCTGATAGCTGGCTAGCTAGCTAGCGCCGGTAGCATAGTTAGCTCGCGCCGATAGCGACCCTTCGTGAAAAAGCACCCAGGCTTGGCTTATATTGAGCCGGGTGAAAGTCGTGTCAGCACCCGGTCGCTCGCCGACAGTATGTGTTTTAGCTGGACTTATTTTTCATGTTTATATGGGCCGTTGATGGTGGAAACGAAGGCAGGAGCGTGAGGTGAACTGAATTTCAGGTAACAAGTTATGAACTGCACTCTATTTGGGTCAGATATAAACCGAGTTTAGGTGTAATTTATTTTCGTTGACCTTTTACAATCGTAATGCCACGGGAGTTTATATACAGCTGTGTGCGCACTAAGTTACTGACGTTGGACTTTATTTTATTCATTAGGGTTAGTTCATAGAGTTGCCATGCAGTACAAACGGAATCGTCCCACATTCAGAGAAAACATTATGATTTGTTCTGTCGTTACGAAGCCTCCCCTGTCATTCTATCGAGTGTTGAAACGTCAATCATGAAACTGATCAATGATCGGCTGTTCGCTCTTATTTATCGCGCTAAACAACAGCAGCACGTTTAAGCTTGATCAGCTGTTGTTAGAATTCTTTTGATTTTAATTTCTAGTATCAGCTGATGTTTGCTGGAGCATGAAGATGAAATCAGGAGATGTCCTTACTGAATCATCAGAGCTGAACTGGTGATGGAGAAACAGGTTTACACTTTAGGTGACATGAATGAGTTGAAGGGAAGTTATGAGTTGTTTCTGAGAGACAAAGACCAAGCTCCTTCTTTGTGTAGCTGACAGCTGGTAACTGTGCAGGGGCGGATCTAGCAAAGCTTTTAGGGGGGGGGGGGGAGCTAGGGCATTAACAGAGAAAGGTGGACACAAAGATATACTTTTCTTTCTTACTCTCATATAAAATATTTAGCTTTTATTAAATAGTTATCTGAATCTCACAACCAAAGTTTGTATAATAATACACAGGATTGGCTGTAGACCACTGTTCATAATTCAGAACACTGTGTAAAAATAACAAAAAACAAAAAGTGAATGCATGTGTGAAAAGTGGTCTATAATGTAATGCTTCAAAGTGTGTTCATGCAAACATTGTCGGGTCTGCCGTGGTACAATGGGACTTCTGCTAATGAACCTGTGTGCACAGCGTCTGCAAATCGGCGCTGTACGAAGTAACTTCATCTTTACACAAAACTGTAAGCTGTCATCTGTGAAGCGTGAGCGGTGTTTGTTTTTACCATAGTTCATGGTGGACAATGGCTGCTCTTCTGAATTTTGCTCTCTGTAGCCGTATGAATGGCAAACTACAGTGATTAGCAGCGGCATAGGCACACATAAAATTTCTTCTGAAATTTTCGCTTTCTAGTTATTATTATTATTATTATTCTCCAGTTTCCGCCTGAAATTTTGCAGCGAATCTCGCCCCGCAGTTTTGAGACAAGCTTCATATATGTTACCTCATTTTGTGCGGCCGGATCTGGAATGGTGTGCTATGACTTTTGGTCTTTATGAATTTTATAGTTTTTTAAATATTAATATTTTAGTGAAAATTTTCCCGCGCTCCTCTGCCGAACAGTTTTGACATTAGGGTTACATATGTTAGATCATTTTGTGCGGCTGGAGCTGGACTATTATGTCATGACTTTTGGTGTTCATGACTTTTATAGTTTTTTAAATATTAATATTTTAGTGCAAATTTAGGCCAATTCATCTTTTGGCGCCAAATAAACAGACTTCATTTGTGGTGTGTTGGCTCTCTCTAGTGGTATGCCGGGAGTGGTACAGCCTGTCTACCCTTATTTGGATTACCGTAATGATGACAATTTCAACGGTGCGCACAGCGTCGCTGCTTTCAGGAGCCATTGGAATTTTAAGGTTGCGCAAATCATTCAAAAGTTACGGTAATGCTTGGTGGAAAACTCAATATCCCACAATTCATAGCACGCCTCTACAGAGTGAACAATGGCAGCCACCACTTCGTTTTATATGTCTTTTATTCGTGTTTCTAGGTCACAAAATAAGCTTTTAAGATATTTTCAGGCGAGAATGTAGGTGTGTAAACTTCAAATATCTGCTTGTTTTATCAAGACATCCCATATTTAGCGACAGTGCTCTGACTACGTCGGTCCTGCCTGACAGCTAGCTGGCTACCTAGCTAGCTGCCGCACTTGGCTGCAAATGGATAGCGAGGGGACTCTCTGTAGTTTCACCTCCCCGGTCTCTCGCAAATGCTCGCATAGAATCAGAGTTACAGCTGGATGTGGAAAAAATAACTGAGTTGTTTGGTGGTGGAGCTACAACAGAGGGCAGCTACCCACCGGTGTGTGACAGAAAGGATATGCCGCCAACGAGACATATGAGGCCGGGCAGGCGATTGCTAACGCGGTGGTCAATCATGGATCAGGGAAAGCGAAGGCAGGAGCGTGAGGTGAACTGAATTTCAGGTAAGAAGTTATGAACTGCACTCTATTTGGGTCAGATATAAACCGAGTTTAGGTGTAGTTTATTTAGCAGCAGTTCTCTTATGTGTTGCTGATAGCCGGCTAGCTAGCTAGCGCCGCTAGCATAGTTAGCTCGCGCCGCTAGCAACCCTTCGTGAAAAAGCACCCAGGCTTGGCTTATATTGAGGCGGGTGAAACTCGTGTCAGCACCCGGTCGCTCTCTATTTGGGTCAGATATAAACCGAGTTTAGGTGTAGTTTCTTTAGCAGCAGTTTTCTTATGTGTTGCTGATAGCCGGCTAGCTAGCTAGCGCCGCTAGCATAGTTAGCTCGCGCCGCTAGCAACCCTTCGTGAAAAAGCACCCAGGCTTGGCTTATATTGAGGCGGGTGAAACTCGTGTCAGCACCCGGTCGCTCTCTATTTGGGTCAGATATAAACCGAGTTTAGGTGTAATTTATTTTCGTTGACCTTTTACAATCGTAATGCCACGGGAGTTTATATACAGCTGTGTGCGCACTAAGTTACTGACGTTGGACTTTATTCATTAGGGTTAGTTCATAGAGTTGCCGTGCCGTACAAACGGAATCGTCCCACATTCAGAGAAAACATTATGATTTATTCTGTCGTTATGAAGCCTCCCCTGTCATTCTCTCGCGTGTTGAAACGTCAACCATGAAACTGATCAATGATCGGCTGTTCGCTCTTATTTATCGCGCTAAACAACAGCAGCACGTTTAAGCTTGATCAGCTGTTGTTAGAATTCTTTTGATTTTAATTTCTAGTATCAGCTGATGTTTGCTGGAGCATGAAGATGAAATCAGGAGATGTCCTTACTGAATCATCAGAGCTGAACTGGTGATGGAGAAACAGGTTTACACTTTAGGTGACATGAATGAGTTGAAGGGAAGTTATGAGTTGTTTCTGAGAGACAAAGACCAAGCTCCTTTTTGTGTAGCTGACAGCTGGTAACTGTGCAGGGGCGGATCTAGCAAAGCTTTTAGGGGGGGGGGGAGCTAGGGCATTAACAGAGAAAGGTGGACACAAAGATATACTTTTCTTTCTTACTCTCATATAAATATTTAGCTTTTATTAAATAGTTATCTGAATCTCACAACCAAAGTTTGTATAATAATACACAGGATTGCCTGTAGACCATTGTTCATAATTCAGAACACTGTGTAAAAATAACAAAAAACAAAAAGTGAATGCATGTGTGAAAAGTGGTCTATAATGTAATGCTTCAAAGTGTGTTCATGCAAACATTGTCGGGTCTGCCGTGGTACAATGGGACTTCTGCTCATGAACCTGTGTGCACAGCGTCTGCAAATCGGCGCTGTACAAAGTAACTTCATCTTTACACAAAACTGTAAGCTGTCATCTGTGAAGCGTGAGCGGTGTTTGTTTTTACCATAGTTCATGGTGGAGAATGGCTGCTCTTCTGAGTTTTGCTCTCTGTAGCCGTATGAATGGCAAACTACAGTGATTAGCAGCGGCATAGGCACACATAAAATTTCTTCTGAAATTTTCGCTTTCTAGTTATTATTATTATTATTCTTCAGTTTCCGCCTGAAATTTTGCAGCGAAACTCGCCCCGCAGTTTTGAGACAAGCTTCATATATGTTACCTCATTTTGTGCGGCTGGATCAGGAATGGTGTGCTATGACTTTTGGTGTTTATAACTATTATAGTTTTTTAAATATTAATATTTTAGTGAAAATTTTCCCGCGCTTCTCTGCCAAACAGTTTTGAAAATAGGGTTACATATGTTAGATCATTTTGTGCGGCTGGAGCTGGACTAGTATGGTATACACTTTTGGTGTTTATGACTTTTATAGTTTTTGAAATATTTAGATTTTAGTGCAAATTTAGGCCAATTTCCATAGAAACAGACTTTATTTGTGGTGGGTTGGCTCTCTCTAGTGGTATACCGGGAGTAGTACGGCTGAAAATCTGTATGCTTGTTACAAAACTCCATATCCCATAATTCATAGCACCCCTCTTCCGAGTTAAACAATGGCGGACACCACTTCGTTTATACGTCTTTTATTCGTGTTTCTAGGTCACAAAATACACTTTTAAGATATTTTCAGGCGAGAATGTAGGTGTGTAAACTTCAAATATCTGCTCGTTTTATCAAGACATCCCATATTAGCGACAATCTCCTAAGTGTTGCTGATAGCCGGCTAGCTAGCTAGCGCCGCTAGCTTAGCTAGCTAGCGCCCCTTCGTGAAAAACCACCCAGGCTTGGCTGATAGTGAGGTGGCTAAAATTTATTTAATCGCCTGATCGCTCGGCAAGGGTCTGTGTCTTAGCTGGACTTATTTTTCGTTTATATGGGCCGATGATGCTGGTCGATGTGGAAAAAATAACTGAGTTGTTTGGTGGTGGAGCTACAACAGAGGGCAGCTATCCACCGGTGTGTGACAGAAAGGACATGCCGCGAACGAGACATACAAGGCGGTGAGGCTACCGCCGATCGTCCGGTGTTTGCTAACGCGGAGGTCAATCGTGGATCAGGGAAAGCGAAGGCAGGAGCGTGAGGTGAACTGAATTTCAGGTAAGAAGTTATGACCTGCACTCTATTTGGGTCAGATATAAACCGAGTTTAGGTGTAGTTTATTTAGCAACAGTTCTCTTACGTGTTGCTGATAGCCGGCTGGCTAGTTAGCTAGCGCCGCTAGCTTAGCTAGCTAGCGCGGCTAGCGACCCTTCGTGAAAAACCACCCAGGCTTGGCTGATAGTGAGGTGGCTAAAATTTGTTTAATCGCCCGATCGCTCGGCAAGGGTCTGTGTCTTAGCTGGACTTATTTTTCGTTTATATGGGCCGATGATGCTGGTCGATGTGGAAAAAATAACTGAGTTGTTTGGTGGTGGAGCTACAACAGAGGGCAGCTATCCACCGGTGTGTGACAGAAAGGACATGCCGCCAACGAGACATATGAGGCCGGGCAGGCGATTGCTAACGCGGTGGTCAATCATGGATCAGGGAAAGCGAAGGCAGGAGCGTGAGGTGAACTGAATTTCAGGTAAGAAGTTATGACCTGCACTCTATTTGGGTCAGATATAAACCGAGTTTAGGTGTAGTTTATTTAGCAACAGTTCTCTTACGTGTTGCTGATAGCCGGCTGGCTAGCTAGCTAGCGCCGCTAGCTTAGCTAGCTAGCGCGGCTAGCGACCCTTCGTGAAAAACCACCCAGGCTTGGCTGATAGTGAGGTGGCTAAAATTTGTTTAATCGCCCGATCGCTCGGCAAGGGTCTGTGTCTTAGCTGGACTTATTTTTCGTTTATATGGGCTGATGATGCTGGTCGATGTGGAAAAAATAACTGAGTTGTTTGGTGGTGGAGCTACAACAGAGGGCAGCTATCCACCGGTGTGACAGAAAGGACATGCCGCCAACGAGACATATGAGGCCGGGCAGGCGATTGCTAACGCGGTGGTCAATCATGGATCAGGGAAAGCGAAGGCAGGAGCGTGAGGTGAACTGAATTTCAGGTAAGAAGTTATGAACTGCACTCTATTTGGGTCAGATATAAACAGAGTTTAGGTGTAGTTTATTTTCGTTGTGCTGACTTTTTACAATCGTACTGCGTGCTAGCTAGCACGACGGGAGTTTATATACAGCTGTGTGCGCGCTAAGTTACTGACGTTGGACTTTATTTTATTCATAATGGTTAGTTCGTAGAGTTGCCGTACAAACGGAATCGTGCCACATTCAGAGAAAATATTACGATTTATTCTGTCGTTACGAAGCCTCCCCTGTCATTCTCTCGCCTGTTGAAACTTCAGTCATGAAACTGATCAATGATCGGCTTTTCTCTCTTGTTTGTTTATCGCGCTAAACAACAGCAGCACGTTTAAGCTTGATCAGCTGTTGTTAGAATTCATTTGCTTTTAATTTCTAGTATCAGCTGGTGTTTGCAGCCACAGCTGTAAAAACGGCTGTTCCAAACCAGATATCCTTACTGAATCATCAGAGCTGAACAGGTGATGGAGAAACAGGTTTACCCTTAGGTGACATGAATGAGTTGAAGGGAAGTTATGAACTGTTTCTGAGAGACAAACACCAAGCTCATTTTTTTGTGTAGCTGACAGCTGGTAACTGTGCAGGGGCGGATCTAGCAAAGCTTTTGCCAGGGGGCCAGGTAGGGCATTAACAGAGAAAGGTGGACACAAAGATATACTTTTCTTTCTTACTCTCATACAGGGAGTGCAGAATTATTAGGCAAGTTGTATTTTTGAGGAATAATTTTATTATTGAACAACAACCATGTTCTCAATGAACCCAAAAAACTCATTAATATCAAAGCTGAAGTTTTGGAAGTAGTTTTAGTTTTAGCTATTTTAGGGGGATATCTGTGTGTGCAGGTGACTATTACTGTGCATAATTATTAGGCAACTTAACAAAAAACAAATATATACCCATTTCAATTATTTATTTTTACCAGTGAAACCAATATAACATCTCCACATTCACAAATATACATTTCTGACATTCAAAAACAAAACAAAAACAAATCAGCGACCAATATAGCCACCTTTCTTTGCAAGGACACTCAAAAGCCTGCCATCCATGGATTCTGTCAGTGTTTTGATCTGTTCACCATCAACATTGCGTGCAGCAGCAACCACAGCCTCCCAGACACTGTTCAGAGAGGTGTACTGTTTTCCCTCCTTGTAAATCTCACATTTGATGATGGACCACAGGTTCTCAATGGGGTTCAGATCAGGTGAACAAGGAGGCCATGTCATTAGTTTTTCTTCTTTTATACCCTTTCTTGCCAGCCACGCTGTGGAGTACTTGGACGCGTGTGATGGAGCATTGTCCTGCATGAAAATCATGTTTTTCTTGAAGGATGCAGACTTCTTCCTGTACCACTGCTTGAAGAAGGTGTCTTCCAGAAACTGGCAGTAGGACTGGGAGTTGAGCTTGACTCCATCCTCAACCCGAAAAGGCCCCACAAGCTCATCTTTGATGATACCGCCCAAACCAGTACTCCACCTCCACCTTGCTGGCGTCTGAGTGGACTGGAGCTCTCTGCCCTTTACCAATCCAGCCACGGGCCCATCCATCTGGCCCATCAAGACTCACTCTCATTTCATCAGTCCATAAAACCTTAGAAAAATCAGTCTTGAGATATTTCTTGGCCCAGTCTTGACGTTTCAGCTTGTGTGTCTTGTTCAGTGGTGGTCGTCTTTCAGCCTTTCTTACCTTGGCCATGTCTCTGAGTATTGCACACCTTGTGCTTTTGGGCACTCCAGTGATGTTGCAGCTCTGAAATATGGCCAAACTGGTGGCAAGTGGCATCTTGGCAGCTGCACGCTTGACTTTTCTCAGTTCATGGGCAGTTATTTTGCGCCTTGGTTTTTCCACACGCTTCTTGCGACCCTGTTGACTATTTTGAATGAAACGCTTGATTGTTCGATGATCACGCTTCAGAAGCTTTGCAATTTTAAGACTGCTGCATCCCTCTGCAAGATATCTCACTATTTTTGACTTTTCTGAGCCTGTCAAGTCCTTCTTTTGACCCATTTTGCCAAAGGAAAGGAGGTTGCCTAATAATTATGCACACCTGATATAGGGTGTTGATGTCATTAGACCACACCCCTTCTCATTACAGAGATGCACATCACCTAATATGCTTAATTGGTAGTAGGCTTTCGAGCCTATACAGCTTGGAGTAAGACAACATGCATGAAGAGGATGATGTGGACAAAATACTCATTTGCCTAATAATTCTGCACTCCCTGTAAACACCAAGCTCCTTTTTTTGTGTAGCTGACAGCTGGTAACTGTGCAGGGGCGGATCTAGCAAAGCTTTTGCCAGGGGGCCAGGTAGGGCATTAACAGAGAAAGGTGGACATAAAGATATACTTTCTTTCTTACTCTCATATAAAATATTTAGCTTTTATTAAATAGTTATCTGAATCTCACAACCAAAGTTTGTATAATAATACACAAGATTGGCTGTAGACCATTGTTCATAATTCAGAACACTGTGTAGAAATAACAAAAAACAAAAAGTGAATGCATGTGTGAAAAGTGGTCTATAATGTAATGCTTCAAAGCGTGTTCATGCAAACATTGTCGGGTCTGCCGTGGTACAATGGGACTTCTGCTCATGAACCTGTGTGCACAGCGTCTGCAAATCGGCGCTGTACGAAGTAACTTCATCTTTACACAAAACTGTAAGCTGTCACTGTGAAGCGTGAGCGGTGTTTGTTTTTACCATAGTTCATGGTGGAGAATGGCTGCTCTTCTGAGTTTTGCTGTCTGTAGCCGTATGAATGGCAACTACAGTGATTAGCAGCGGCATAGGCACACATAAAATTTCTTCTGAAATTTTCGCTTTCTAGTTATTATTATTATTATTATTATTATTCTCCAGTTTCCGCCTGAAATTTTGCAGCGAATCTCGCCCCGCAGTTTTGAGACAAGCTTCATATATGTTACCTCATTTTGTGCGGCCGGATCTGGAATGGTGTGCTATGACTTTTGGTCTTTATGAATTTTATAGTTTTTTAAATATTAATATTTTAGTGAAAATTTTCCCGCGCTCCTCTGCCGAACAGTTTTGACATTAGGGTTACATATGTTAGATCATTTTGTGCGGCTGGAGCTGGACTATTATGTCATGACTTTTGGTGTTCATAACTTTTATAGTTTTTTAAATATTAATATTTTAGTGCAAATTTAGGCCAATTCATCTTTTGGCGCCAAATAAACAGACTTCATTTGTGGTGTGTTGGCGCCATCTTTTGGTCCCATTGAAACAAATTTCAAACTTCATTTGTGGTGTGTTGGTTCTCTCTAGTGGTATGCCGGGAGTGGTACAGCCTGTCTACCCTTATTTGGATACCGTAATGATGACAATATCAATGGCGCGCACAGCCTCGCTGCTTTCAGGAACCATTGGAGATTTTAAGGTTGCGCGAACCATTGAATAGTTACGGTAAACACAATGGCTTCTATGCTTGGTGGAAAACTCCATATCCCACAATTCATAGCACACCTCTGCCGAGTTAAACAATGGCGGCCACCACTTCGTTTTATATGTCTTTTATTAGTGTTTCTAGGTCACAAAATAAACTTTTAAGATATTTTCAGGCGAGAATGTAGGTGTGTAAACTTCAAATATCTGCTTGTTTTATCAAGACATCCCATATTTAGCGACAGTGCTCTGACTACGTCGGTCCTGCCTGACAGCTAGCCGGCTATCTAGCTAGCTGCCGCACTTGGCTGCAAATGGATAGCGAGGGGACTCTCTGTCGTTTCACCTCCCTGGTCTCTCGCAAATGCTCGCATAGAATCGGATTTACAGCTGGATGTGGAAAAAATAACTGAGTTGTTTGGTGGTGCTATAACGCGGAGCTACAACACTGGGCAGCTATCCACCGGTGTATGACAGAAAGGACATGCCGCGAATGAGACATACGAGGCAGGCGACCGGTGTTTGCTAACGGGGAGGTCAATCGTGGATCAGGGAAAGCGAAGGCAGGAGCGTGAGGTGAACTGAATTTCAGGTAAGAAGTTATGAACTGCACTCTATTTGGGTCAGATATAAACAGAGTTTAGTTTATTTTCGTTGTGCTGACTTTTTACAATCGTACTGCGTGTTAGCTAGCACGACGGGAGTTTATATACAGCTGTGTGCGCGCTAAGTTACTGACGTTGGACTTTATTTTATTCATAATGGTTAGTTCGTAGAGTTGCCGTACAAACGGAATCGTGCCACATTCAGAGAAAATATTACGATTTATTCTGTCGTTACGAAGCCTCCCCTGTCATTCTCTGCCTGTTGCAACTTCAATCATGAAACTGATCAACGATCGGCTTTTCGCTCTTGTTTATCGCGCTAAACACAGCAGCATGTTTAAGCTTGATCAGCTGTTGTTAGAATTCATTTGCTTTTCATTTCTAGTATCAGCTGATGTTTGCTGGAGCCACAGCTGTAGAAGCGGCTGGTCGAAACCAGGAGATGACCTTACTGAATCATCAGAGCTGAACTGGTGATGGAGAAACAGGTTTACCTTTTTTTTTTAGGTGACATGAATGAGTTGAAGGGAAGTTATGAACTGTTTCTGAGAGAAATAAACACCAAGCTCCTTTTTTTTTTATTTAGCTGACAGCTGGTACTGTGCAGGGGCGGATCTAGCAAAGCTTTTGCCAGGGGGCCAGGTAGGGCGTTAACAGAGAAAGGTGGACACAAAGATATACCTTTCTTTCTTACTCTCATACAGGGAGTGCAGAATTATTAGGCAAGTTGTATTTTTGAGGAATAATTTTATTATTGAACAACAACCATGTTCTCAATGAACCCAAAAAACACATTAATATCAAAGCTGAATGTTTTTGGAAGTAGTTTTTAGTTTGTGTTTAGTTTTAGCTATTTTAGGGGGATATCTGTGTGTGCAGGTGACTATTACTGTGCATAATTATTAGGCAACTTAACAAAAAACAAATATATACCCATTTCAATTATTTATTACCAGTGAAACCAATATAACATCTCCACATTCACAAATATACATTTCTGACATTCAAAAACAAAACAAAAACAAGTCAGCGACCAATATAGCCACCTTTCTTTGCAAGGACACTCAAAAGCCTGCCATCCATGGATTCTGTCAGTGTTTTGATCTGTTCACCATCAACATTGCGTGCAGCAGCAACCACAGCCTCCCAGACACTGTTCAGAGAGGTGTACTGTTTTCCCTCCTTGTAAATCTCACATTTGATGATGGACCACAGGTTCTCAATGGGGTTCAGATCAGGTGAACAAGGAGGCCATGTCATTAGTTTTTCTTCTTTTATACCCTTTCTTGCCAGCCACGCTGTGGAGTACTTGGACGCGTGTGATGGAGCATTGTCCTGCATGAAAATCATGTTTTTCTTGAAGGATACAGACTTCTTCCTGTACCACTGCTTGAAGAAGGTGTCTTCCAGAAACTGGCAGTAGGACTGGGAGTTGAGCTTGACTCCATCCTCAACCCGAAAAGGCCCCACAAGCTCATCTTTGATGATACCAGCCCAAACCAGTACTCCACCTCCACCTTGCTGGCGTCTGAGTGGGACTGGAGCTCTCTGCCTTTTACCAATCCAGCCACGGGCCCATCCATCTGGCCCATCAAGACTCACTCTCATTTCATCAGTCCATAAAACCTTAGAAAATTCAGTCTTGAGATATTTCTTGGCCCAGTCTTGACGTTTCAGCTTGTGTGTCTTGTTCAGTGGTGGTCGTCTTTCAGCCTTTCTTACCTTGGCCATGTCTCTGAGTATTGTACACCTTGTCCTTTTGGGCACTCCAGTGATGTTGCAGCTCTGAAATATGGCCAAACTGGTGGCAAGTGGCATCTTGGCAGCTGCACGCTTGACTTTTCTCAGTTCATGGGCAGTTATTTTGCGCCTTGGTTTTTCCACACGCTTCTTGCGACCCTGTTGACTATTTTGAATGAAACGCTTGATTGTTCGATGATCACGCTTCAGAAGCTTTGCAATTTTAAGACTGCTGCATCCCTCTGCAAGATATCTCACTATTTTTGACTTTTCTGAGCCTGTCAAGTCCTTCTTTTGACCCATTTTGCCAAAGGAAAGGAAGTTGCCTAATAATTATGCACACCTGATATAGGGTGTTGATGTCATTAGACCACACCCCTTCTCATTACAGAGATGCACATCACCTAATATGCTTAATTGGTAGTAGGCTTTCGAGCCTATACAGCTTGGAGTAAGACAACATGCATGAAGAGGATGATGTGGACAAAATACTCATTTGCCTAATAATTCTGCACTCCCTGTAAACAGCAAGCTCCTTTTTTTGTGTAGCTGACAGCTGGTAACTGTGCAGGGGCGGATCTAGCAAAGCTTTTGCCAGGGGGCCAGGTAGGCCATTAACAGAGAAAGGTGGACACAAAGATATACTTTTCTTTCTTACTCTCATATAAAATCTTTAGCTTTTATTAAATAGTTATCTGAATCTTACAACCAAAGTTTGTATAATAATACACAAGATTGGCTGTAGACCATTGTTCATCATTCAGAACACTGTGTAAAAATAACAAAAAACAAAAAGTGAATGCAAAAGTGCATAAATATTTATTTTACGTGTTTGATGTGTGTGGCGGGGCGTGGTCTGCAGTGCCGCTGCAGGGGAGGTGGACCCACCTGAGCGGCACCTGCAATCACGCCTCTCGGGCGTAGTCTGTGCTCTCTCGGCCGTTTTTGAGTGTGTGTCGGGCTGTGAGTTGAAAAGCTACAGCCAGCTGTTTGGGTACACCAACCATGTGTGAAAAGTGGTCCATAACGTAATGCTTCAAAGCGTGTTCATGCAAACATTGTCGGATCTGCCGTGGTACAATGGGACTTCTGCTCATGAACCTGTGTGCACAGCGTCTGCAAATCGGCGCTGTACGAAGTAACTTCATCTTTACACAAAACTGTAAGCTGTTATCTGTGAAGCGTGAGCGGTGTTTGTTTTTACCATAGTTCATGGTGGAGAATGGCTGCTCTTCTGAGTTTTGCTCTCTGTAGCTGTATGAATGGCAAACTACACTGAATAGCAGCGGCATAGGCACACATAAAATTTCTTCTGAAATTTTCGCTTTCTAGTTATTGTGTGGATGCCCTAAAGGGCTTCCACACTATTGAGTTCCTGTTTCTCTTTATTGTGTGGATGCCCTAAAGGGCTTCCACACTATTGAGATCCTGTTTCTCTTTATTCTTTATACTTTATTCTTCAAGTTGCTCCGTTCTTTGCCGCTTAACTACTTTTTCAGTTTTCAGCCGATTTTCTCCGTTCAAACTCTAAACTGTTCTGCTCTTTCTGCTAATTCCTGCTATGACTTTTGGTGTTTATTACTGTTATACTTTTTAAAATATTACACTTTTTTCCTTTAATTTGTCCCATTGAAATGAATGGGAAACTTCCACAATTCTGTGCAATTAACTCAGAGTGAGTGCTGGTCCGTTCTGAATTTTGTCTTCATGTCTGAACAACTTCTTGCTACTCGCTCAATTTCCACTCAACCCCCACAAATTATACATCAAAACGTAGGTATTTTTTCTGGCTTTCAGAAAATGTCACTATCTTTATTGTGAGGTTTACCGTTTTTTTGCAATTTGCCTCGGAGTGACACAAGGTCTGACAAGTCCCCATTCAAAGTCTATGGGGAGGTTTTGAAATTCAGAGCTGAAATTCTGTAACGGGAGGCATTTTCAAATCGCCATATCTCTTTAACAAAGCAAAGTTAGGACATGAGGCTTGTGCCAATACATCTTCAGACACTGCTGACACTCACAGTGGAAGCAGTTTTTACAATTATCTTACCGTTGAGCAATTAATTACGTTTGTTTGAGGGGTGGAAATCTGTCCTTCTCTCAGTCTTCAAACTCTGGAAATGAAGCCGTTTCTTCTCTCGTCATATCTCCGCGACGGAGGTAGAAAGAGCTATGAAAATCGCAGTCAAAATACACCAAAGTCCGCTGATTCACCCAGTCCAAGAATTATGCTGCTAGCCCTCCTAGTTTTTGAGTTACACAACGTTTTGTAACTCCAAAAAACGGCGTTTTTCGCCTCTCACCGCGATCTATTTTCTGACTGCCCAAGTATCTGTCTTTCAGACCGCCGCCCCCTTTCCAGGTGGCGCAATCAATAATGACACGGCTCTGCAGCTCAAAGGTCGTGGGTTCAATCCCACCTTGGTCCACGTTTTTTTTTTTTCACTACAAATTTATACACTATCACAGACCTGTAATTTATATTGCTAATTTATTACAATTCTGCAAAGTTTTATGATTTTAGCAGCTTTTCTAATATGGACCTCAGATTCTTGTTAACACTCCATGGCAGAAACAAGTACACAGCCTGATGAAGCAGACTGAGGCAGTACCTCTGATTGGTGAATTTGAGCAGAACCAGGTTGTTCTTTCATTTCATTTCTTTATTTATTTCACACATGGTTCAACAGTGTTTCTTTTTCTACATACTAAACCTTCTGCCTCTTTCCAGCAGAAATTCTGCTCATTCACCTCATCTCTTGTGTTGGAGTGCCCTCTTGTGGCGCCTTTTGGGTAGTGCCTTAGTAAACGTGAACACTGCAAAGAAGTGATATCAGACTGGTTTGTAGTGGAGGAATTTGTTGCCAGTTTCTTTCATCTTTAATCCGTATTCATGTTGTAATGTAGTAGTACCACAATATGGCAGAAACACTATGTTTTGGCACAAATACTTTGATTTGGTATACTTTAGCTTCTTCACGCCTTTTCAGCAAAATTTTCATTTTTTTTCACCCCTTTTCAGCACAAATTCCAGCTTTTTTGGCTGTTTTCAGAAAAACAAAACTCTTTTCAGCAGAAACTCTGCTGATTCATCTCTTTTCAGCGCAACTTATTGCTTCTTTACCTCTTTTCTGCAGAAATTCTGCTGATTCACCTCTTTTCTGCAAAATTTTCAGCCTTTTCACCTCTTCTCAGCACAATTCTCAGCAGCTTCTGCTCATTTGAGCAGAATTGTCCGTCTCTCCTCCTCTTTTTTGAGAGAGTGAGTTTAGCTCAGTGAGATGAGCAGCTGCCTTGAGACCAGCAGAGCCAGGTTCGAATCCTGCTCAGGGTGACATGTTTTTTTCACCACCATGCAACTTTTCATCTTTTTCAGCTTTTCAGCAGACAGCTTCAGCGTTAGGGCATCCACACAGCATTTTCGCAGGAAATGCAAATTTTTCTAGTTCTTTATTATTATTCTTCAAGTTGCTTCCGTACGTTTTTTGCCGTTTAACTACTGCTTCAGTTTTCAGCCGATTTTCTCCGTTCAAACTCTATACTGTTCTGCTCTTTCTGCTAATGTTTGCTATGACTTTTGGTGTTTATTACTATTATACTTATTAAAATATTACACTTTTTTCCTTTAATTTGTCCCATTGAAATGAATGGAAAACTTCCACAATTCTGCTAAAACTTGCTTGTTTTTGAAACTTAACTACTTTGTCATACTTTCACCTAGAAACTCTATTCAAACTTTAAAATGTTCTCAGATTATTGGGCTATTCCTGAATGATTCAGCTTTTTCAGATCTTCTACCGTTTTAATCTTATACCTCTTTAAGTTTTCATTTGCAAAAAATGTGATTTTTCAGAAAATACATGCGTTGCTATGGTTGCTATGCAATTAAGTCAGAGTGAGTGCTGGTCCGTTCTGAATTTTCTCTTCATGTCTAAACAACTTCTTGCTACTCGCTCAATTTCCACTCAACTCCAACAAATTATACATCAAAACGTAGATATTTTTGCTGGCTTTCACAAAATGTCACTATCATTCTTGTGGGATTTACACATTTTTTGCAAATCTCCTCAGAGCAACACAAAGTCTGAAAACTCTCCATACAAAGTCAATGGAGAGTTTGTTCAAAATCAGCGCTGGATTTCTCTAATGAGAGGCATTTTCAAATCGTCATATCTCCTTAACAAAACAGAGTTGAGACATGAGGCTTGTGCCAATATATCTTCAGACATCTCTGATGCTCACAATTCAAGAATTATTTCCTCACCTATTACCGTTTGGCCATGAATTACACTTGTTTGAGCATAGGAAATTTGTCCCTCGCTCAGATTTCTTCAGATTTCAAACTCTGGAAATGAGGCACTTTTTTCTCTCGTCATATCTTTTTGATGGATTTCCACAGAGACCTGAAAATTCCCATGACTGTTCACCAAAGCCTGCTGTTTCTTACGGTGAAAGAATGATTTTGATGCTCCATATAGATTTAGAGTTACAAAACATTGTTTGAGGGCAAGTCAAGGCAGTTTTGCTTTGCCTCTGCTCAGTTACAGTGTATTACAAGTCATATATCTTTAATAATTTATATTTTATCTCTGATTTATGAAGACCTGCAGATTCCCCCATCTCTTCTGAACAAAACGGTGTCAGAATGAGCGTTCTAGCCCCTACGGTTAGGAAATTATGGCCATTTGTTCGAGGGGAATCCTGAATGTGAGAAATACACTGCAGAAAACTCATACCTCTCTCTGTGTCTGTGTGTGTAAGTGCTGATTACAGCAGGTGCAGCTAATTTAGCTGACCTAGATATACCAAGCCCAGACTCTAAACAGCCACTGCTCCCTTTAGGCTCTGTGTATGTGTATGTTTGTGTGTCTGTATCAATATTTCTCCCATGTTACATATTACTCCTCCATAATAGTATTTGTGTTAAATCAAAGTACTTCTACTACATCTTAGTATTTCTGCTCAATCATAGTATTTCTGCTAAATCATAGTATTTTTGAAAAATCATGGTATTTGTGCCAAATCATGGTTTTGGGGCAGAACCATAATATTTATTTTATGTTATGAGATTACTACTAAGTGGAGGAATGTCTGTTATGTTATAGTTTATGTGCTGAATATAGTATATCTGCCAAATCATAGTATTTATCTCAAATCATAGTATTTATGCCAAATTACAGTATTTCTGCTAAAAAGCAGAAATAGTACCTTTTAGCAGAAATTTCTGTGAAAAGATATTATTTATGTTAAAACGTAGTATTTCTGCTAAATCATAGTATTTCTGCCAAATCATAGTATTTGTACTTATTCATAGTACTTGTGCCAAATCATAGTATTTGTACCCAATCATAGTATTTCTGCAATATGATCGTATTTGTGGCAAATCATGGTATCTTTTTGCCAAATCATGGTATTTGTGCCAAATCATGTTATTTGTGCCCAGTTAAAATTTCTGTTATATTATAGTGTTACTATTAAGTCGTAGAATTTCTTTTATATTATAGTGTTACTACTAAGTCGTAGAATTTCTGTTATGTTATAGTATATCTGCTGATTATAGTATATGTGCCAAATAATAGTATTTATAGCAAATAATAGTATTACTGCCCAAACATAGTATTTCTTGTAGTATTTGTAGTAGTAGTTGTTGTAGTATTTGTGCAAAAACATAGAATTTCTGCAAAATCATAGTATATCTGTTATGTTATAGTATTACTACTAAGCATAGTATTCCTACCAAATCATAGTATTCCAAATCATAGTATTATTGCAATTCCATAGTATTTGAGCGAAATCGTAGTATTTGTGCAAAAACATACTATGTCTGCAAAATCACATTATATCTGCTATGTTATAGTATTACTACTAAGGCATAGTATTTCTACCAAATCATAGTATTCCTTCAAAATCATAGTATCACTGCAATTTCATAGTATTTGAGCGAAATTGTAGTATTTGTACTAAATCATGGTACTTGTACCAAATCATAGTATTTTTTGCAAATCATATTATTTGAACCAAAACATTGTATTTGTACGAAGTCATAGTATTTCTTCTAAATCATAGTATTTCAATCAAATCTCAGTAGTTGTGCTAAAACGCAGTATTATTGCCAAATCATAGTATTTGTACTGAAACATAGTATTTGTGCCAATAAGAGTATTTCTACTAAATCATAGTACTTGTGCCAAATCATAAAATTTCTGCCACATTGTGCTAGTTGTGCAAAAACAGACTGTCTGCAAAATCATAGTATATCTGTTATGTTATAGTATTACTACTAAGGCATAGTATTTCTACCAAATCATAGTATTCCTTCAAAACCATAGTATTACTGCAATTTCACAGTATTTGAGCGAAATCGTAGCATATGTGCAAAAACATACTATGTCTTCAACATCACAGTATATCTGTTATGTTATAGTATTACTACTAAGTCACAGTATTTCTGCCAATTCGTAGTATTTGTACTAAATCATACTACTCGTGCCAAATCATAGTATTCAAATCAAAATATAGTATTTGTACCAAAGCATTGTATTTGTACAAAGTACAGTATTTCTGCCAAATCATAGAATTACTGCAATTTCATAGTATTTTGAGGAATCCCTTTTGCTATAGTATTACTTCTAAGTCATAGTATTTCTGCTTTGTCATAGTATTTGTACTGAAACATAGTATTTCTGCAAAATCAAAGTATTTCTCTCATCTTAAAGTACTCAATTATAGTATTTGTGCCAAAGTTTAGTATTTCTGCCAAATCATATTATCTCTGCTAAATTATAGTGTCTGCCAAATCGTAGTATTTGTGCCAAATTATGGGATTTTGCCAAAACATGGTACTTGTGCAAAATTATAGTATTTGTGCCCAGTTAATATTTCTGTTATGTTATAGTATTACTACTAAGTCGTAGAATTTCTGTTATGTTCTGCCAAATCATAGTATTACGGCTATTTCAAAGTATTTGAGTGAAATTACAGTGTTTCTGCAAAAACATTGTATTTCTGCTAAATCATAGTATTTCTGTTATCTTAAAGTACTTGCACTCAATTATAGTATTTGAGCCAAATCATAGTATATGTCCTAAAACATAGTATTTCTGCCAAATCATACTATTTGTCCTAAAGCATAGTATTTCAACAAAATCACAGTACTTCTGCTATGTTATAGTATTTGTGCTTGTAGAAAAACCTGTGTTATTGTGAGCTACATTACCCAGCAGCCTCTGAGCAGTGAGGGAATTCATGGGACTTCTGAGCTAGATGGTCTTTCTTTGTTCCTGGGCTAACGATTGAGGAGAGAGCTGCTGGGAAGGGGAGCAAATAGCCCATCCTGTATTTGTTGGGGATGGTGTGTGTCACATAAACGTGAGTTAATGTTCCATGCTTAAGATGTTTACCCTGCTACTTGTGTGTATTGGTTTTAGTTACCTTTAGCGTATGTGCTAGTTAGCAATAGCTATGGCAGCCCAGTTATTTTATTGTTTTAGGCTTGTTCCTGCTTTGTTTGTTCCCCCTACAAATTTATGTGAATTTGTACACTGTAATATCGCTGTATTACGTAGTGGCTAAGTAGGAGGCTGACTGTTACTAAGTGCATCAGTGTACATAGGTCATCTCTTGTGTTGGAGTGCCCTCTTGTGGCGCCTTTTGGGTAGTGCCTTAGTAAACGTGAACACTGCAAAGAAGTGGTATCAGACTGGTTTGTAGTGGAGGAATTTGTTGCCAGTTTCTTTCATCTTTAATCCGTATTCATGTTGTAATGTAGTAACTTTTGTGGCACAAATACCACAATATGGCAGAAATACTATGTTTTGGCACAAATACTTTGATTTGGTATACTTTAGCTTCTTCACCCCTTTTCGGCATAATTTTCATTTTTTTCACCCCTTTTCAGCACAAATTCCAGCTTTTTTGGGCTGTTTTCAGAAAAAAAACTCTTTTCAGCGCAACGTTCTGCTTCTTTGCCTCTTTTCTGCAAAATTTTCATCCTTTTTGCCTCTTATCAGCACAATTCTCAGCAGCTTCTGCTGATTTCAGCAGAATTGTCAGTCTATCCACCTCTTCTTTGAGAGAATGAGTTTGGCTCAGTGAGATGAATAGCTCCCTTGAGACCAGGAAGGCCAGATTCAAATCCTGCTCATGGCAAAATTTCTTTTCACCACTTTTCAGCAAAAATTTGTGCTTCTTCACCTGTTTTCAGGTATTTGTAGTATTTCGTAGTATTTGTACCCAATCATAGTATTTCTGCTAAATCATACTATTCCTGCCAAATCATAGTATTTGTACTGAAACATAGTATTTCTGCCCAATCATAGTATTTGTACTAAATCATAGTACTTGTGCCGAATCATAGTATTTCTGCCATATTATAGTATTTGTGTAAAAACAGAATGTCTGCATAATCACAGTATATCTGTTATGTTATAGTATTACTTCTAAGTCGTAGACTTTCTGTTATGTTATAGTATATCTGCTGAATATAGTATATGTGCCAAATCATAGTATTTAAAGCAAATCATAGTATTTGTACTAAAATATAGTATTTCTGCCATATTATAGTATTTGTGTAAAAACAGAATGTCTGCATAATCACAGTATATCTGTTATGTTATAGTATTACTACTAAGGCATAGTAATTTTCAAAATCAGACTGTTTTTGCAGAAACATAGTATTTCTGGTAAATTATAGTATTTCTAATAAATCATAGTATTTCTGCCAAATCATAGTATTTGTTTCAAATCATAGCATTCGAACTAAATCATAGTATTTGTGCCAAAACATTGTATTTGTACAAAGTCATAATATTTTAATCAAATCTCAGTAGTTGTGCTAAAACGCAGTATTATTGCCAAATCATAGTATTTGTACCCAAACATATCAGTTCAACTTATTTAACTCTTCTCAAGACCACAACACCTCTTCTTCACCCCGTTTAAGCAGAATTCTGAGTTTCGTCACCCCTTTTCAACACAAATCCCGGCTTTTTCAGGTGTTTTCAGCAGAAATCTGTTTTTTAGCAGAAATTCTGCTGTTTCACCTGTTTTCAGTGCAACTTTCTACTTCTTTACCTGTTTTCAGTAGAAATTCTGCTGATTCACCTATTTTAAGCAGAATTTTCAACAAGAATTATGCTGCTAGCCCTCCTAGTTTTTGAGTTACACGACGTTTTGTAACTCCAAAAAACGGCACTTTTCGCCTCTCATCGCGATCTATTTCTGATTGCTGATGTCTATGTTTTTCAGACACCTGCCCCCTTTCCAGGTGGCGCAATCAGTAATGACACGGCTCTGCAGCTCCAAGGTCGTGGGTTCAATCCCACCTTGGTCAACATTTTTTTTTCACTACAAATTTATACACTATCACAGACCTGTCATTTATATTGCTAATTTTTTTCACTACAAATGAGTAGTGCAAAACAATACTATGTCTGCAACATCACAGTATATCTGTTATGTTATAGTATTACTACTAAGTCACAGTATTTCTGCCAATTCAAGGAGGCTGACTGTTACTAAGTGCATCAGTGTACATAGGTCATCTCTTGTGTTGGAGTGCCCTCTTGTGGCGCCTTTTGGGTAGTGCCTTAGTAAACGTGAAACTGCAAAGAAGTGGTATCAGACTGGTTTGTAGTGGAGGAATTTGTTGCCAGTTTCTTTCATCTTTAATCCGTATTCATGTTGTAATGTAGTAGTACCACAATATGGCAGAAACACTATGTTTTGGCACAAATACTTTGATTTGGTATACTTTAGCTTCTTCACCCCTTTTCAGCAAAATTTTCATTTTTTTCATCCCTTTTCAGCACAAATTCCAGCTTTTTTGGCGGTTTTCAGAAAAAAAAACCTCTTTTCAGCAGAAACTCTGCTGATTCACCTCTTTTCAGCGCAACGTTCTGCTTCTTTGCCTCTTTTCTGCAGAAATTCTGCTGATTCACCTCTTTTCTGCAAAATTTCCATCCTTTTTGCCTCTTATCAGCACAGTTCTCAGCAGCTTCTGATAATTTCAGCACAATTGTCAGTCTATCTACCTCTTCTTTGTGAGAATGAGTTTGGCTCAGTGAGATGAGTAGCTGCCTTGAGAAATCATAGAATTCCTTCAAAATCATAGTATTACTGCAATTTCATAGTATTTGAGAGACATCGTAGTATTTGTGCAAAAACATACAATGTCTGCAAAATCACAGTATATCTGTTATGTTATAGTATTACTACTAAGGCATAGTAATTCTACCAAATCATAGTATTTCTTCAAAATCATAGTATTACTGCAATTTCATAGTATTTGAGCGAAATCGTAGTATTTGTACGAAATCATGGTACTTGTGCCAAATCATAGTATTTGATGCAAATCATAGTATTCGAACCAAAACATAGTATTTGTACGAAGTCATAGTATTTCTTCTAAATCATAGTATTTCAATCAAATCTCAGCAGGTGTGCTAAAACGCAGTATTAATGCCAAATCATGGTATTTGTACTGAAACATAGTATTTCTGCCCAATCATAGTATTTCTGCCATATTGTGCTATTTGTGGAAAAAAATAGACTGTCTGCAAAATCATAGTATATCTGTTATGTTATAGTATTATTACTAAGTCGTAGACTTTCTGTTTTGTTATAGTATATCTGCTGAATGAAGGATATGTGCCAAATCGTAGTATTTATAGCAAATCATAGTGTTTGTGCTAAAACATAGTATTTCTGCCACATTATAGTATTTGTGTAAAACCAGAATGTCTGCACAATCATCATATATCTGTTATGTTATAGTATTACTACTAAGGCATAGTATTTCTGGAAAATCATACTATTTCAACTAAATAATAGTATTTCTCCCAAATCATAGTATTTGTTTCAAATCATAGCATCTGAACCAAATCATATTATTTGTGCCAAAACAGTGTATTTGTACAAAGTCATAATATCTTTTCTAAATCATAGTATTTCAATCAAATCTCAGTAGTTGTGCTAAAACGCAGTATTATTGCCAAGTCATACTATTTCTGCCAAATCATAGTATTTGTACTAAATCATAGTACTTGTGCCAAATTATAGTATTTGTACCCAATCATAGTATTTGTGCCATATCATCGCATTTGTCAGTTCAACTTATTTAACTCTTCTCAACAGCCAAACACCTCTTCTTCACCCCGTTTCAACAGAATTGTCAGTTTTTTCACCCCTTTTCAGCACAAATCCCAGATTTTTCAGGTGTTTTCAACAGAAATCTCTTTTTCAGCAGACATTCTGCTGATTCACCTTTTTTCAGTGCAACTACTTCTTTACCTCTTTTCAGTAGAAATTCTGCTGATTCACCTATTTTAAGCAGAATTTTCAGCCTTTCACCTCTTATCAGTACAAATCTCAATATCTTCTGCTCATTTCAGAAGAAACCTTTTCACCTCTCCTCTTTTCAGTACAAATTTGAACTTCTTTACACCTTTTAAGCAGAATCATTGCCTTTCCACCTCTTTTCAGCAAAAGTTTGTTTTTTCGCGTGTATTTAGCAGAATTTTTCAGTTTCTTTACTGCCATACAATTTTTGCAGCTTTTCATCTTTTTCAGCCATTTTCAGCAGACAGCTTCAGCGTTAAGGCATCCACACAGCATTTTCGCAGGAAATGCAAATTTTTCTAGTTCTTTATTATTATTCTTAGGACTTCCGTACGTTTTTTGCCGTCTATCTACTGCCTCAGTTTTCAGCCGATTTTCTCCGTTCAAACTCTATACTGTTCTGCTCTTTCTGCTAATGTGTGCTATGACTTTTGGTGTTTATTACTCTTATACTTTTTAAAATATTACACTTTTTTCCTTTAATTTGTCCCATTGAAATGAATGGAAAACTTCCACAATTCTGCTAAAACTTGCTTGTTTTTGAAACTTAACTACTTTGTCATACTTTCACCTAGAAACTCCATTCAAACTTTAAAATGTTCTCAGACTATTGGGCTATTCCTGAATGATTCAGCTTTTTCAGATCTTCTACCATTTTAATTTTATACCTCTTTAAGTTTTCAGTTGCAAAATTGTGATTTTTCAGAAAATACATGCGTTGTTATGGTTGCTATGCAATTAACTCAGAGTGTGCACTCGTCCTTTCTGAATTTTCTCTTCATGTCTGAACAACTTCTTGCTACTCGCTCAATTTCCACTCAACCCACACAAATTATAAATCAAAACGTAGGTATTTTTGCTGGCTTTCAGAAAATGTCACTATCATTGTTGTGGGACTTATAGACTTTTTGCAAATCTCCTCAGAGTAACATAAAGTCTCAAAACTCTCTATAGAAACTCAATGGAGAGTTTCTTCAAAATCAGCGCTGGAATTCTCTAATGAGAGGCATTTTCAAATCGTCATATCTCTTTAACGAAACAAAGTTGAGACATGACGCTTGTGCCAATATATCTTCAGACATCCCTGATGCTCACAATTCAAGAATTTTTTCCTCACCTATTACCGTTTGGCCATGAATTACACTTGTTTGAGGGTAGGAAATTTTTCCCTCGCTCAGATTTCTTCAGATTTCAAACTCTGGAAATGAGGCACTTTTTTCTCTCGTCATATCTTTTTGATTGATTTCAACAGAGACCTGAAAATTTCCATGACTGTTCACCAAAGCCTGCTGTTTCTTACGGTGAAAGAATGATTTTGATGCTCCATATAGATTTAGAGTTACAAAACGTTGTTTGAGGGCAAGTCAAGGCAGTTTTGCTTCGCCTCTACTCAGTTACAGTGTATTACAAGTCATATATCTTCAATAATTTATATTTTATCTCTGAATTATGAAGGCCTGAAGTTTTCCCCATCTCTTCTGAACAAATCGGTGTCAGAATGAGCGTTCTAGCCCCTACGGTTAGGAAATTATGGCCATTTGTTCGAGGGGAATCCTGAATGTGAGAAATACACTGCAGAAAACTCATAGCTGTCTCTGTGTCTGTGTGTGTAAGTGCTGATTACAGCAGGTGCAGCCAATTTAGCTGACCTAGATATACCAAGCCCAGACTCTTAACAGCCCCTGTACACTTTGCTCTATGTGTATGTGTGTGTGTATATCAATATTTCTCCCATGTTAAAGTATTACTCCTCCATAATAGTATTTGTGCTAAATCAAAGTACTTCTACTACATCTTAGTACTTCTGCTCAATCATAGTATTTCTGCTAAATCATAGTATTTTTGAAAAATCATGGTATTTGTGCCAAATCATGGTTTGGGGGCAGAACCATAATATTAATTTTATGTTATGAGATTACTACTAAGTGCAGGAATGTCTGTTATGTTATAGTTTATGTGCTGAATATAGTATATCTGCCAAATCATAGTATTTATCCCAAATCATAGTATTTATGCAAAATTACAGTATTTCTGCTAAAAAGCAGAAATAGTACCTTTTAGCAGAAATTTCTGTGAAAAGATATTATTTATGTTAAAACATAGTATTTCTGCTAAATCATAGTATTTCTGCCAAATCATAGTATTTGTACTTATTCATAGTACTTGTGCCAAATCATAGTATTTGTACCCAATCATAGTATTTCTGCAATATGATCGTATTTGTGCCAAATCATGGTATCTTTTTGCCAAATCATGGTATTTGTGCCAAATCATGTTATTTGTCGCCAGTTAAAATTTCTGTTATATTAGTGTTACTACTAAGTCATAGAATTTCTGTTATGTTATAGTATATCTGCTGATTATGGTATATGTGCCAAATAATAGTATTTATAGCAAATAATAGTATTACTGCCCAAACATAGTATTTCTTGTAGTATTTGTAGTAGTAGTTGTTGTAGTATTTGTGCAAAAACATAGAATTTCTGCAAAATCATAGTATATCTGTTATGTTATAGTATTACTACTACGGCATAGTATTCCTACCAAATCATAGCATTCCAAATCATAGTATTACTGCAATTCCATAGTATTTGAGCGAAATTGTAGTATTTGTACTAAATCATGGTACTTGTACCAAATCATAGTATTTTTTGCAAATCATATTATTTGAACCAAAACATTGTATTTGTACGAAGTCATAGTATTTCTTCTAAATCATAGTATTTCACCCAAATCTCAGTAGTTGTGCTAAAACCCAGTATTATTGCCAAATCGTAGTATTTGTACTGAAACATAGTATTTGTGCCAATAAGAGTATTTCTACTAAATCATAGTACTTGTGCCAAATCATAGTATTTCTGCCATATTGTGCTAGTTGTGCAAAAACATAGACTGTCTGCAAAATCATAGTATATCTGTTATGTTATAGTATTACTACTAAGTCACAGTATTTCTGCCAATTCGTAGTATTTGTACTAAATCATACTACTCGTGCCAAATCATAGTATTGAAATCAAAATATAGTATTTGTACCAATGCATTGTATTTGTACGAAGTACAGTATTTCTGCCAAATCATAGAATTACTGCAATTTCATAGTATTTGAGCGAAATCGTATTATTTGTGCAAAAACATACTATGTCTGCAAAATCACATTATATCTCCTATGTTATAGTATTACTACTAAGGCATAGTATTTCTACCAAATCATAGTATTCCTTCAAAATCATAGTATCACTGCAATTTCATAGTATTTGAGCGAAATTGTAGTATTTGTACTAAATCATGGTACTTGTACCAAATCATAGTATTTTTTGCAAATCATATTATTTGAACCAAAACATTGTATTTGTACGAAGTCATAGTATTTCTTCTAAATCATAGTATTTCACCCAAATCTCAGTAGTTGTGCTAAAACCCAGTATTATTGCCAAATCGTAGTATTTGTACTGAAACATAGTATTTGTGCCAATAAGAGTATTTGTACTAAATCATAGTACTTGTGCCAAATCATAGTATTTCTGCCATATTGTGCTAGTTGTGCAAAAACATAGACTGTCTGCAAAATCATAGTATATCTATTATGTTATAGTATTACTACTAAGTCGTAGACTTTATGTTTTGTTATAGTATATCTGCTGAATATAGTATATGTGCCAAATCATAGTATTTATAGCAAATCATAGTATTTGTGCTAAAACATAGTATACTGCCACATTATAGTATTTGTGTAAAACCAGAATGTCTGCAAAATCATCATATATCTGTGATGTTATAGTATTACTACTAATGCATAGTATTTCTGCAAAATCATAGTATTTTTGTAGAAACCTTGTACTTCTGGTAAATCATAGTATTTCTACTAAATAATAGTATTTCTGCCAAATCATAGTATTTGTGCCAAAACATTGTATTTGTACAAAGTCATAATATTTCTTCTAAATCATAGTATTTCAATCAAATCTCAGGAGTTGTGCTAAAACGCAGTATTATTGCCAAATCATAGTATTTGTACTCAAACATATCAGTTCAACTTATTTAACTCTTCTCAACAGCCTAACACCTCTTCTTCACCCCGTTTCAGCAGAATTGTGAGTGTTTTCACCCCTTTTCAGCACAAATCCCAGCTTTTTCAGGTGTTTTCAACAGAAATCTCTTTTTTAGCAGACATTCTGCTGATTCACCTGTTTTCAGTGCAACGTTCTACTTCTTTACCTCTTTTCAGTAGAAATTCTGCTGATTCACCTATTTTATGCAGAATTTTCAGCCTTTCACCTCTTATCAATACAAATCTCAGTATCTTCTGCTCATTTCAGAGGAAACCTTTTCACCTCTTTTCAGTACAAATTTGAACTTCTGTACCCCTTTGAAACAGAATCTTTGCCTTTTCACCTCTTTTCAGCAAAAGTTTCTGTTTTTTCACTTGTTTTCAGCATAATTTTTCAGTTTCTTTACTGCCATACAATTTTTGCAGCTTTTCATCTTTTTCAGTCATTTTCAGCAGGCAACTTCAGCGTTAAGGCATCCACACAGCATTTTCGCAGGAAATGCAAATTTTTTCTAGTTGTGTGGATGCCCTAAAGGCTTCCACACAATTGTTTCCTGTTTCTCTTATTCTTTATTATTCTTGGGGTTCCGTACCTTTTTGCCGCTTAACTACTGCTCAGTTTTCAGCCGATTTTCTCAGTTCAAACTTTAAAATTCTGCTCTTTCTGCTAATGTGGCTATGACTTTTGGTGTTTATACTGTTATACTTTTAAAATATTACACTTTTTTCCTTTAATTGTCCCATTGAAATGAATGGAAACTTCACAATTCTGCTAAAACTTGCTTGTTTTTGAAAGTTAACTACTTTGTCATACTTTCACCTAGAAACTCCATTCAACTTTAAAATGTTCTCAATTATTGGCTATTCCTGTCTGATTCAGCTTTTCAATCTTCTACCGTTTTAATTTTATACCTCTTTAAGTTTTGAGTTGCAAAATTGTGATTTTCAGAAAATACATGCGTTGTTATGGTTGCTATGCAATTAACTCAGAGTGTGCACTGTCCTTTCTGAATTTTCTCTTCATGTCTGAACAACTTCTTGCTACTCGCTCAATTTCCACTCAACCCCACAAATTATACATCAAAACGTAGGTATTTTGCTGGCTTTCAGAAAATGTCACTATCTTTTGTGGGACTTACGATTTTTTGCAAATCTCCTCAGACCAACACAAGTCTCAAAACTCTCCATAGAAACTCATGGAGAGTTTCTTCAAATCAGCGCTGGAATTCTCTAATGAGAGGCATTTTCAAATCCATATCTCTTAACGAAACAAAGTTGAGACATGAGCTTGTGCCAATATATCTTCAGACACTCCTGATGCTCACAATTCTAGAAGTTTTTTCTCACCTATGCCGTCTGAGATGAGTACCTTGTTTGAGGGTAGGAAATTCGTCATTCGCTCAGATCTGTTCAATTCAACTCTGGAAATGAAGCCGTTTCCTCTTCTCGTCATATCTCCGCGGCGGAGGTAGAACGAGCTATGAAAATCGCAGTCAAAATACACCAAAGTCCGCTGATTCACCCAGTACAAGAATTATACTGCTAGCCCTCCTAGTTTTTGAGTTACACGACGTTTTGTAACTCCAAAAAACGGCGTTTTTCGCCTCTCACCGCGATCTATTTTCTGACTGCCCAAGTATCTGTCTTTCAGACCGCCGCCCCCTTTCCAGGTGCGCAATCAGTAATGACACGGCTCTGCAGCTCAAAGGTCGTGGGTTCAATCCCACCTTGGTCCACGTTTTTTTTTTCACTACAAATTTATACACTATCACTGACCTGTAATTTATATTGCTAATTTATTACAATTCTGCAAAGTTTTATGATTTTAGCAGCTTTTCTAATATGGACCTCAAGATTCTTGTCAACACCACATGGCAGAAATACATACAAGCAAACAGCTTGATGAAGCAGACAGAAGCAGTACCTCTGATTGGTGAATTTGAGCAGAACCAGGTTGTTCTGCCTCTTTTCAGCAGAAATTCTGCTCATTCACCTCTTTTCAGCGCAATGTTCTGCTTCTTTCCCTCTTTTCTGCAGAAATTCTGCTGATTTACCTCTTTTCTGCAAAATTTTCAGCCCTTTTACCTCTTATGAGCACAATTCTCAGCAGCTTCTGCTCATTTCACCATAATTGTCAGTCTCTCCATCTCCTTCCTTGTGAGAGTCAGTTTGGCACAGTGAGATGAGTAGCCGCCTTGAGCCCAGGAGGGCTAGGTTTGAAACATAGACTGTCTGCAGCATAACAGTATATCTGTTATGTTATAGTATTACTACTAAGTCACAGTATTTCTGCCAATTCGTAGTATTTGTACTAAATCATACTACTCGTGCCAAATCATAGTATTTGTTGCAAATCATAGTATTCAAACCAAAATATAGTATTTGTACCAAAGCATTGTATTTGTATGAAGTACCGTATTTCTGCCAAATCATAGAATTACTGCAATTTCATAGTATTTTGAGGAATCCCTTTTGTGATAGTATTACTTCTAAGTCATAGTATTTCTGCTTTGTCATAGTATTTGTACTAAAACGTAGCATTTCTGCCAAATCATAGTATTACTGCTATCTCATAGTATTTGAGTGAAATTACAGTTTCTGCAAAAACATTGTATTTCTGCTAAATCATAGTATTCTGTTATCTTAGAGTACTTGTACTCAATTATAGTATTTGTGGCAAAGTTTAGTATTTCTGCCAAATCATATTTATGTGAATTTGTACACTGTAATATCGCTGTATTACGTAGTGGCTAAGTAGGAGGCTGACTGTTACTAAGTGCATCAGTGTACATAGGTCATCTCTTGTGTTGGAGTGCCCTCTTGTGACGCCTTTTGGGTAGTGCCTTAGTAAATGTGAACACTGCAAGAAGTGGTATCAGACTGCTTTGTAGTGGAGGAATTTTTGCCAGTTTCTTTCATCTTTAATCCGTATTCATGTTGTAATGTAGTAACTTTTGTGGCACAAATACCACAATATGGCAGAAATACCATGTTTTGGCACAAATACTTTGATTTGGTATACTTTAGCTTCTTCACCCCTTTTCAGCAAAATGTTCATTTTTTTCACCCCTTTTCAGCACAAATTCCAGCTTTTTGGCAGTTTTCAGAAAAAAAACTCTTTTCAGCAGAAACTCTGCTGATTCACCTCTTTTCAGCACAACGTTCTGCTTCTTTGCCTCTTTCTGCAGAAATTCTGCTGATTCACCTCTTTTCTGCAAAATTTTCATCCTTTTGCCTCTTATCAGCACAGTTCTCAGCAGCTTCTGATAATTTCAGCACAATTGTCAGTCTATCTACCTCTTCTTTGTGAGAATGAGTTTGGCTCAGTGAGATGAGTAGCTGCCTTGAGACCAGGAGGTTCGAGGGGAATCCTGAATGTGAATGTGAGAAATACACTGCAGAAAACTTATACCTCTCTCTGTGTCTGTGTGTGTAAGGGCTGATTACAGCAGGTGCAGCTAATTTAACTGACCTAGATATACAAGCCCAGACTCTTAACAGCCTCTGTTCCCTTTAGGCTCTGTGTATGTGTATGTGTTTCTGTGTCTGTATCAATATTTCTCCCATGTTAAAGTATTACTCCTCCATAATAGTATTTCTGTTAAATCAAAGTACTTCTACTACATCTTAGTACTTCTGCTAAATCATAGTATATTCTGCTAAATCATAGTATTTTTGCCAAATCATGGTATTTGTGCCAAAGCATAGTATTTCAACAAAATCACAGTATTTCTGCTATGTTATAGTATTTGTGCTTGCAGAAAAGCCTGTGTTAGTGTGAGCTACATTACCCAGCAGCCTCTGAGCAGTGAGGGGATTCATGGGACTTCTGAGCTAGATGGTCTTCCTTTGTTCCTGGGCTAACGATTGAGGAGAGAGCTGCTGGAAGGGGAGCAAATAGCCATCCTGTATTTGTTGGGGATGGTTGTGTCACATAAACGTGAGTTAATGTTCCATGCTTAAGATGTTTACCCTGCTACTTGTGTGTATTGGTTTTAGTTACCTTTAGCGTATGTGCTAGTTAGCAATAGCTATGGCAGCCCAGTTATTTTGATTGTTTTGGCTTGTTCCTGCTTTGTTTCTTTGTTCCTGCAATTTATGTGAATTTGTACACTGTAATATCGCTGTATTACGTAGTGGCTAAGTAGGAGGCTGACTGTTACTAAGTGCATCAGTGTACATAGGTCATCTCTTGTGTTGGAGTGCCCTCTTGTGCCTTTTGGGTAGTGCTTTAGTAAATGTGAACACTGCAAGAAGTGGTATCAGACTGGTTTGTAGTGGAGGAATTTGTTGCCAGTTTCTTTAATCTTTAATCTGTATTCATGTTGTAATGTATACCCTGTTCTTAATCATAGAAACCACACCATATCACCCCTCCACCCCTCCACCTTCCAAATCATAGTATAACTGCAAAATAAAGTTTTGAGCCAAAACATATTTTTTGTGCTAAAACATAGTATTTGTGCCAAATCATAGTATTTCTGCTAAATCCTAGTAATTTTGCTCAATGATAGATTTTCTGCTATTCTGTAGTACTTTTTGCTAGATTATATATTTCTGCTAAGTCAAAGTATTTCATGTAAATCATAGTATTCTACCAAGTCCCATTGTTTCTGAATCATAAATCATACATAATGTTTCAGCACAAATTGTATGATTTGGCTCAAATACTATGATTTGGTAGAATTTTCTATGTTTCAGCACAAATGCTATGATTTGTAAGAACAAATATTATTTAGTATAAATACTACGTTTTAGCAGAAATGCTATGTTTTAGCACAGATTCAGCTAACAACTATGATTTGTCACAAGTGCTATGATTTGGTACACATACTGTGATTTGGCACAAACACTGTGATTTACCAGAAATACTGTGATTTGGCAGAACTACTATCATTTGGTTCAAATATTATGATTTAGAAGAAAGACTATGTTATATTATAAATACTATGTTCAAATGAACCCGTTTCTTCTCTCGTCATATCTCCGCGACGGAGGTACAAAGAGCAATGAAAATCGCAGTCAAAGTACACCAAAGTCCGCTGATTCACCAGTACAAGCATTATGCTGCTAGCCATCCTAGTTTTTGAGTTACACGACGTTTGTAACACCAAAAAACGGCGTTTTTCGCCTCTCACCGCGATCTAATTCTGAGTGCTGAAGTCTCTGTCTTTCAAACCCCCGCCCCTTTCCAGGTGGCGCAATCAGTAATGACACGGCTCTGCAGCTCAAAGGTCGTGAGTTCAATCCCACCTTGTTCAACTTTTTTTTTTTCACTACAAATTGATACACTATCACTGACCTGTAATTTATATTGATAATCTAAAATTCTGCAAAGTTTTATGATTTTAGCAGCTTTTCTAATATGGACCTCAGATTCTTGTCAACACCACATGGCAGAAATACATACAAGTAAACAGCCTGATGAAGCAGACAGAAGCAGTACCTCTGATTGGTGAATTTGAGCAGAACCAGGTTGTTCTGCCTCTTTTCAGCAGAAATTCTGCTGATTCACCTCTTTTCTGCAAAATTTTCAGCCCTTTTACCTCTTATCAGCACAATTCTCAGCAGATTCTATTTTCAGCAAAAACCTCTTTTCAGCAGAATTCTGCTCATTCACCTCTTTTCAGCAGAAGTTTTGCTGATTGAACTCTTTCAGCAGAATTTTCACTTCTTCAGCCCAAATTCTGCTTATTCACCTCTTCTGCAAAATTTTCAGCCTTTTCACCTGTTATTAGCACAAACCTCAGCTGTTTTCAGAAAAAACCTCTTTTGAGCAAAATTCTGCGATTCATCTCTTTTCAGGGCAGCTTTCTGCTTCTTTACCTCTTTTCAGCAAAAATTCTGCTAATTCACCTCTTTTTCTGCAAAATTTTCAGCTTTTTCCCCTCTTATCAGCACATTCTCAGCAGCTTCTGCTCATTTCAGCAGAATAGTCAGTCTGTCCAGCTCTTCTTGTAGAGAATGAGTTTAGCTCAGTGAGATGAGTAGCCGCCTTGAGACCAGGAGGGCCAGGTTCAAATCCTGCAGGGTGAAATTTTTTTTTTCACCACCATACAACTTTTGCAACTTTTCATGTTTTTCAGCTTTCAGCAGACAGCTTCAGCGTTAAGGCATCCACACAGCATTTTCGCAGGAAATGCAAATTTTTCTAGTTTTTTCTAGTTATTCTAGTTGCCACTTTTTGCACTTTTTTTGGCACTTTTCTACTTCCACAATTTTCAGCCGATTTTCACCGTTCAAATTTTAAACTATTCTGCTATTTCTGCTAATGTGCGCTATGACTTTTGGTATTTTTAACTATTATACTTTTTAAAATATGAAGCTTTTTTCCTTTAATTTGTCCATTGAAATGAATGGGAAACTTCCGCAATTCTGCTAAAACTTGCTTGTTTTGAAACTTAACTACTTTTTCCTAATTCACGTAGAACAACCATTCAAACTTTAAATGTTCCAAATTATTGGGCTATTCATGAATGATTCAGCTTTTTCATATCTGTTACAGTTTTACTTTTATCCCTCTTAAAGTTTTGAGTTGCAAAATTGTGATTTTCAGAAAATACATGCGTTGTTATGGTTGCTATGCACTTGGCTTCCAGTGTGCCACTGTAGTTTCGCAGTCTTCTCTTTATGTCCGAACAACTTCTTGCTACTTGCTCAATTTTCACTCAACTTCCACAAATTATACATCAAAACTAGTGCTGTCAAGAGATTAAAAAAAATAGAGATTAATTAATTATGATTTTTAATTAATTGATCTAATTAATCTCTTTTTTAATCTCACCTAAAAATAGCTGAGGAAAGCCCTCAACTTATTTGGCAGACCAAAAGACTGATATATAACAAAGAAAGTGACTTTATAAGTCATTTATTGTTTAACAAACGTTAAACAGATGCAACCATTTACATACTTGTTATTCTTTTGTAAAATAAGTGGAAAATAAATACAATAAAATCAAATAAATTAAGTGCTGCAAGTTAGCACATCAGAGTTGCTCTTTTCTGAGCAATACAGCACTGAAATTTCCTCTGCTTCAGATAATGAAAAATAAAACTGACATTGCAGTGCTGCAAGTTAGCACATCAAAGTATTCTTCCATCACAAAAAAAGTGCTGAACATCAAGCAATCTATTCTAGTAGGCTACAAATGACACAGCAGCTATGCTGACCACATGTGTCATTTCTTCTTCCTCAGCCAGTCGCTAAGACACACCAGCCTGGTAACATTTTCTGGAAGCAAGGCTGCCCTTTTCTTTTGCACTATGTGGCCTGCAAGGCTAAAGAGTCTCTCACAGGGTACAGAGGTAGCTGGGAGGCCAGGTACTTTTGTGCTAGGACTGACAGCTTTTCATAGACTCCTGAGTGAGCATACCACCACTGCAGGGGACAGTCATCAATACTGATGCTGGGTTCTGCTCTGTAGCGCTGCAGCTCTCCAGACTCAATTCCATCTTCTGAGTCAGAGTCAGACCCCAGAAGAGTTCGCTCCTCCTCTTCTTCTGAGCTGGTCCATCATCCTCTGTGGAGGGCTGGAGACTATCTGCTCTTCTGGCTCTGCTGCCTGGAGCATATTCTCCAGAATGGTCCACACCTGAATGAATGAATGAATGAATGAATGAATGATTGTGATTAAAACTAAGTGCTTTTTTTTAATTTATTTAATCTTGTAACTTTTGTTCCATATAATAAAAAAAAGTTTGATTTGAATGAATTGGACCATTAGTCAGCTTAACCTTATTGTCCTACCTGTTCCCTCTTTTCTCTTGGAAGACATTTCAAATCCTTAAACCGTGGATCCAATGCTGTGGCCACCTCGAACCATATCTCGTTGCCATTAGCTCGTCGTGCTGCAGATCCTTCTGGAAGGCATTCTTGAACTTCACCACGTAGGCAGGATCATCAGTAATGTCCATGACACGGTACAGATGGCGAAAAAGGCAGGCAGCACTACAGAGCAAAGAGACGTAGGCCTCACCACCCAGCAGCTGTCACATACCTGCAGAGGTGGAGAGGTTTGCTAAATAAACCTAGCTGGATTCATTTAAATCAAAGTGTAACTGATTCCCAATTTAATTGTCCTTAAAAGTTCCTTGTTATGTTCATTAATTTGATTTTACACATGTAACAGTAGTTTATATAATTAAAATGGGAAGGTGTTTATTTGAACTTACTTGCATGGTTCAAGCAGGAGCTCCAGCCTCTGCAGTTTCGCCCACTCAGCTTCGGTTGGCAAGACCAACCTGTGGTTCTGTTGGTCCAACGTAGCCTGGACAGCCTCTCGGTTACATAGGAGGCGTGAACATTGCGAGAGTCGAGTTCCACCTGGTGGTACATCCTGTATAAGTTGATCGCTCTTCTTTCCGAGTGCTACTTGTTGTTGGTTAAGTTCTGTGGTACTCGCAGGGCTTTGTTTAAAATGACCAACAATCTTGCGGCACTTTGCCAGTACACCGACAAAACCACTGCTATCGAGACATACCGTGATGGTCCTCTGGAGAATGTGAGCATTGCAGGCGATGTGCTCATATGGAAGTGCTCTCATAGCAGCCAGCATGTTTGCTGCGCTGTCTGTGCCAATGGTGGATATCTTGTTTTCAATACCCCAGTCATTTGCTACCTTGAGGAACTGTTCGGCGCATTTATCAGCAAAGTGCCTGGTTTCTGTTCTCATGACGGTCAGTGCAAATGAGTTGAGGTTCCACTCACTATCAATAAAGTGTCCAGTCACCCCAAAATAGCTGTGGTTGCCAGCTGAGGTCCAGTGATCTCCGTTATAGCAACACAGTTGGGAGAATCCTCCGCCAAAATCTCAAGTTTGTTTTCTTTTCGCCGTCGTACATTTGCTGATTTTGGTCATTACTGTAGTCCTGCACGGCGGCTTGTATGACGGGTCATTGGACGCAATTTGCAACACCTCTGTCAATCCTTCGTCCTCTACTATATTTATCGCCTACAGTTCATCGCTATCCACTTGCAATAACATTAGTCAGCTTGTCGGTCGCAGACTTGCTCATACGAGGGGTATTCTCTAGTTTTGTTTGGCGAAAAGCTTGCTCTGGCTTGCTATATTGCTAACGTCTTCACTGCTAGCTGTTGCTGCACTCGCGGCTGGGTGCTTGCGTTGAGGTGATAGGCCAAACTTGAGCTGCTTCGGTGGTAAGCAAACTCCTTCTTACACTCTAGGCAGACCACTTTACCTTTGTCAATGGTGCCGTCGGGGCGTTTATGAATACAAATTTCCCGTTCATTGGCCAACAACTCTCAGATGCGCCTCCATATCCACACTGTAAGCTAATCACCACTTCTCACCTTGACCTCACGACGTGACTCCACCCCCAACAAGTCAAGCACAAGGAGCCCAACACATAAAAACGGATTTTATAACATAGCAACTCTCATACAAAATCAATGACGTCAAGAGATTAAAAATTAGATAACGAGATTAAAAACATAACGCGCTAAATAGCATTGTAATTAATTAATCGCAATTAACGCGATAATTGACACCCCTAATCAAAACGTAGCATTTTTGCTGGCTTTCCGAAATGTCACCATCATTGTTGTGAGATTTATAGATTTTGGCAAATCTCCTCAGACCAACACAAGTCTGAAACTCTCCATAGAAAGTCAATGGAGAGTTTGTTCAAAATCACCGCTGATTTCTGTAATGAGAGGCATATTCGAATCGTCTATCTCCTTAACGAAGCGAAGTTAAAACATGAGGCTTGTCCAGTATATCTTCAGACACTCCTGACGCTCACAATTCAAGAATTTTTTCTCACCTTACGTTTTGATGAGTTACACTTGTTTGAGGGTAGGAAATTCGTCTTCGCTCAGATTTCTTCAGATTTCAAACTCTGGAATGAGGCACTTTTTTCTCTCGTCATATCTTTTTGATGGATTTCCACAGAGACCTGAAATTTCCATGACTGTTCACCAAAGCCTGCTGTCTCTTACGGTGAAAGAATGATATCAATACTCCAAATAGATTTAGAGTTAGAAAGCGTTGTTTGAGGGCAAGTCAAGGCAGTTTTCGCTTGCCTACTCAGTTATGGTGCATTAGAAGTCAATATCTTTAATAATTCATATTTTAATGATAAATTGTAAACACTTTAAGATTCCCCCATCTCTTCTGAACAAACGGTGTAAGAATGACCGTTCTAGCCCCTACGGTTAGGAAATTATGGCCATTTGTTTGAGAGGAATCCTCACTATGAGAAATACACTGCAAAATCCTGTCTCTCTCTGTGCTGAGTGTGTAAAAACGGCTGCACCTGTTTTGGCGGGAAAAAGTACACAGGCTCTCTGATTGGTGGATTCAAATTTAGCAGCTCCCAGGCTGCTTGACTGACCTAGAAACTTGCTTGCTCTCCCTATGTGTGTGTGTTGTGTGTTGTGTGTGGTGTGTGTGTGTGACAGAGAGAGAGAGAAGGGAGGCGAGAGAGAGTTTTTATGGGAGCATCTTATTGTATGATTTAAATTCAATATATTTAGACTGGTTGACTGAATTTATCCTGTGTGTGTCTCTCTTGTGTGTTTCCATATGTGTCCATATTTGTGATTGTGTGACTGTTATACTTTTTTTGCTGATTTTTTTTTTCATTTAACAATTACATTTGAGGGACCCTTAGCATGTTCAGCATTTTTTCAGCTGTTCATTTTGCTTTTCCAATTTTTCTGTTTAAGTTATTACTATTGTGCGAATCATACTAATTCTGCTATTTATAAGATTTGTGCTAATATAGTATTTCTGCCAAACATAGTATTCTGATTAATTATAGTTTTTCTACCAAATCATAGTACAGTATTTTTGCTTTTTATAGGATTTGTGCTTAATACAGTATTTCTGCTAAATGTAGTATTTATGCTTAATCATACTATTACTATATATTTCTGCCAGGTCCCCAGGCAGCCAATCCTCTGAGGACTGAGACATTCAAATTTACATATCAGGGCCTGCATGGCTTCCACCAGCCAATCATATCTGAGGTCTGTCCTTTCTTCTCTCGTCATATCTCAGCGACGGATGTACAAAAGAGCAATGAAAATCACAGTCAAAGTACACCAAAGTCCGCTGATTCACCCAGTACAAGAATTATGCTTCTAGTCCACCTAGTTTTTGAGTTACACGACGTTTTGTAACTCCAAAAAACGGCGCTCTGCCTCTCACCGCGATCTAATTCTGACTGCTCATCACCCTGTTTTCCAGGCACTCGTTCTCTTTCCCAGTGGCACGTTTGTAATGACAGGTCTGCAGCCCAAAGGTCGTGGGTTCAATTCCACCTTGGTCAACATGTTTTTTTTACCTACAATTTACTACACTATCACAGACCTGTAATTCATATTGATCATTTTTACAATTCTGCAAACTTTTATGATTTTAGCAGCTTTTCTAATTGGACCTCAGATTCTTGTTAACACTCCATGGCACAAATACTCTTCCCTTTAGGCTCTGTGTATGTGTGTGTGTATCAATATTTCTCCCATTTTAAAGTATTACTCCTCCATAATTGTATTTCTGTTAAATCAAAGTACTTTTACTACATCTTAGTACTTCTGCTCATCATAGTATTTTGCAAATCATGGTTTTTGTGCCAAATCAATATTTGTGTTATTTATAGATTACTACTAAGTGGAGGAATTTCTGTCATGTTACAGTATATGTGCTGATTACAGTATTTCTGTATATAGAATTTTGGCAAATCTCCTCAGACTAACACAAAGTCTGGAACTCTGCATAGTCAATGGAGAGCTTGTTCAAAATCACGCTGGATTTCTGTAATGAGAGGCATTTTCAAATCGTCATATCTCCTTAAACGCAGCGAAGTTAAGACATGAGGCTTGTGCCAATATATCTTCAGACACTCCTGACGCTCACAATTCAGAATTATTTTCTCACCTATTACCGTTCTGAGATGAGTTACACTTGTTTGAGGTAGAAATTCGTCCTTCGCTCAGATTTCTCAGCTTTCAAACTCTGGAATGAGGCACTTTTTCTCTCGTCATATTTTTAATGGATTTCCACACAGACCTGAAATTCCATGATGTTCACCAAAGCCTGCTGTCTCTTACGGTGAAAGAATGATATTGATATCCAAATAGTTTAGAGTTAGAAAGCGTTGTTTGAGGGCAAGTCAAGGCAGTTTTTTTTGCCTCTACTCAGTTATGGTGCATTACAAGTCAAATATCTTTAATAATTCATATTTTAATGATAAATTGTCAACAGTTGAAGATCCCCCCATCTCTTCTGAACAAAACGGTGTAAGAATGACCATTCTAGCCCCTACGGTTAGGAAATTATGGTCATTTTTTGAGGGGAGTTGTCACTATGAGAATAGACTGCAAAATCCTGTGTCTCTCTGTGCTGCGTGCACCTGTTTTGGCGGGGAAAGTACACAGCCTCTCTGATTGGTGGATTCAAATTCAGCAGCTCCCAGGCTGCTGACTGAGCTAGAAACTTACTTCTCTCTCCCTGTGTGTGTGTGTGTGTGTGTGTGACAGAGAGAGAGAGAGAGAAGAAAGCCTTTTAATGGATGATCTCATTGTAAGATTTAATTCAATATATTTAGACTGGTTGACTGAATTGGATCTGGTGTGTGTCTCTTGTGCATGTGTGTTTCCTATGTGTACATATTTGTGATTGTGTGGCTGTATATATTTTTGCTGATTTTTTTCATTTAACAAGTATATTGAGGGACCTCAGCATGTTCACATTTTTTCAGCTGTCCATTTGCTTTCCAATTTTCTGTTTAAGTTATTACTATTGTGCTAAATCATACTTTTTGCTATTTATAAGATTTGTGCAAAATATAGTATTTCTGCCAAATATAGTATTTCTGATTAATTATAGTTTTTCTACCAAATCATAGTACAGTATTTCTGCTTTTATAGGATTTGTGCTAAAACATAGTATTTCTACTAAATGTAGTATTTATGCTTAATCATACTATTCTATATATTACTGCCAGTCCCCAGGCAGCCAATCCTCTGTGGCTGAGACATTCAATTTACATATCAGGGCCTGCACGGCTTCCCAGCCAGCCAATCATATTCTGGGATGAGACATTCAAATTTACAAATCAGGCCTGACTGCTTCCCAGCCAGCCAATCATAATGTGGGTTGAGGCATTCAAATTGCATATTGGGCCTTCGTCTTTAATCCAACAAGTCATCCATGTCATATATCTCTAAAAATCCATATTTTAATGATAAAATTGTCAACAGTTGAAGATTCCTCCATCTCTTCTGAACAAAACGGTGTAAGAATGACCATTCTAGCCCCTACGGTTAGGAAATTATGGTCATTTGTTTCAGGGGAGTCCTCACATGAGAAATAGACTGCAAAATCCTGTCTCTGTGCTGCGTGTGTGCACCTGTTTGGCGGGAAAAGTACACAGCCTCTCTGATTGGTGGATTAAATTTAGCAGCTCCAGCTGCTTGACTGACCTAGAACTTGCTTCTCTCGCCGTGTGTGTGTGTGTGTGTGTGGTGTGTGTGTGAGACACACACACACACAGAGAGAGAGAGAAAGCCTTTACAGTATTCTGTAAACTTTTATGATTTTACCAGCTTCTAATATGGACCTCAGATTCTTGTTAACACTCCATGGCACAATACTCTTCCCTTAGGCTCTGTGTATGTGTGTGTGTATCAATATTTCTCCCATTTTAGTATTACTCCTCCATAATTGTATTCCTTTAAATCAAAGTACTTTTACTACGTCTTAGTACTTCTGCTCAATCATAGTATTTCTGCTAATCATAGTATTTCTACTATATTATATTTTTCTTTCAAGTCTAGCATTTTTCTGCTATATAAGTGTATTCTGCTATGTTATAATATTTGTGCTAAACCAGAGTATTTGTGCTAAAATAGTCTTAATTTAAATTACAATATTCATAGTCATCACAGTGTCTCTGGTAAACACAGTATTTCTGCTTTTGCTATTTTTCTAAATCATAGTGTTCCATAATGTTTAAGTATTTCTGGCTAAAATATTCTTTCTGTTATCTTATACTATTTCTCCTAAAGTCTTGTATTTTTGAAGTTTATAATATTTCTGTTAAGTTGCATATTTCTGCTAAGTTCTGCTATGCTATTGTATTTCTGCCAAGTATTTTACGTTTCCTCTAAGTATTGCAGTTCTGCTAAGTTATACATTTTAGCAAAGTTCCTTGCTTCTGCAAAGTTTTTACAATTTCTGCAACTTTT